>NC_084990.1:14878730-15185011 GCF_963691925.1 Scomber scombrus
GTGTACTGTAGGTGTGTGTGTGTGTGTGTGTGTGTGTGTGTGTGTGTGTGTGTGTGTGTGTGTGTGTGTGTGTGTGTGTGTGTGTGTGTGTGTGTGTGTGTGTTTTAGGCATCGACACAGAGTGGAAAAAAAGAAAACAGTGTAGATGGTGATGTTTTAGCACAAGACTGTGGGTGTAAATACTGTCCAATATGAGAGAGGCTATTTGTGTGTGCTTTGCGCTTGTAAGCGGCAAGTGCACATCCACCGATTGTGTGTGTGTGTGTGTGTGTGGTTACTTTATCATGGAAAACCTGTAAAAATCTTAAGCCCAAAATCTCCATTTTCTTTCACTTAAACTTTCACTGTCTAATTCTTTACTCTCTGTATTTTTTGGAGCTCCATTGCATCACTCTTATATTATTTTTGCACATATTATAAAATAATCATGTTTTTCCCCTCATTAGTCTGCCCATAGCAAACATAACTCAAGGAATAATGCCATCTATTAAAACGGCATAGCTGGAATTGGGTGCTTTTGTTTGGGGTCCCTCAGCACCCCAATAGCTACACTTATATATTTAAAATGCACTAATTAAAACAGAAACAGAAAACAATGATATGACATCATTAGAAACACATTGATTGACAAAGTCATAAATAATAGGTATGATAAATAAAGCACCCAAAAAGTATACCTCTGGGGTATGTGTGACATTATATTCAGTACAGGACTTTGTCAGAAGGATTAGTTACAAGGATTTAGTTAAATGTAAGATTTAAGCTACTGTAATGAAAACAAGCTTATAGCCATACACACACCCACACAAATACACACATGGTTTGTGCAGGACTTTGTTCTGCGTTTTCTACATTTAGAAAGTATGACTGACTTTGATATATGTCACAGAGAATGAGTTGGAGCTTGAAAATCCTTGTAGCACCTCTACACTTAGTGCCATCAAGTCACAGGATTAATTGACTGATGAGCTTCACTCGACCTGATGGTTTGCAAAAAGTACACACCGCTGTGCTGTATTTAAAATTCTGCATCACTGTCAAGACTCATAAGTCAACCAAATGTTCGGCTCATCCTAAAATGAATGTGCTGAGATGAGCTTAATGAGAGCAAAAATTTAATGTCAATTCAAAAACTGAAACAGATTATTACAGCCTGATCAAATCAGAACAGGATTTAGGAAAAAGTCTCAGTTATTAGAATAGATTTACCAAGTTCTTTCATTTGAACAAAAGATGACAGGAATGTTAATTACTCCACAACATTGAATTTTGAATTATCAAACTACCTGCTGAGATCTACAAATTATAATAAACATTATGATTTTTCATTCCTATCTTTTTTTCCAGTCACCCACCGTTCTTCTTGTAGAAGTGGACCTCAGCCTGGTACTCCTCTCGGCCCTCCAGAGCCTTCTCCATCTGCTGGGCCACGTGCTCACTGGTGTCAGCTCCGTACAAGAAGCGGCAGCTGCAGTTCTTCTGCATCACCTCAGTCCTCGTGAAGCCTGTCAGTTCGCAGAAGCCATCTGAGCAGTAGACAATGGGGTACCCACGGTGGCCCTGGGCGTTACCCAACAGGAAATTACTGTCTGAGAGGGTGACATGAGAAGGTAAAGAGGTGTTAAAAGAAGTGGAGACAGGGTTTTAGACATGCTTCTGTGAAAGAGTTGATGTTCAAGGCTGATGTTAAGAGCCACTAAAGTAATAAACACAGACATTTTAAAGGTTTTTCACTCAAATTGAAAAACGCATAGCAAGTTACATCATGTTTCAGTCTGAAGTTTGGAGCGCAGTTTGTTCTTTGCACTAGAATCAAAGTTTGTTTAGCTCTTTGAACATGTGTCAAAGCTTTGTAGGGTTAGTTCAACAGAAGACAGACTAGTTTACAAGTTCAAAGTAAACATGAATCAGACTTTGGTGTGGACTCAGTTTAGGGCTAAATTAATTTCCCCAGGCTGCAATCGTCTGATTTCTGAACTGAGTCACGCCAATGGTCAGGACCGCTGTGAGAGATTCAGGGGATTCTGAGCTGCACACAGAAAGATATTAAAACAGCTGACTGTGGTTTTAGAAAGAGCACAAAGGTTAGTGATTGATCCTCATGTTACTCTGGCTTAATTGGCTGGATGAGGTTAACGTGTATAGAGCAATGCAGCAAAATGGAAAAGTCCCAGAGGAATAAGAACATAAATGTGAAATGTGAATGAAAGAGAAATTAGTTTGGTTTTTAATAATGAGGAGAAAGAACAGAAAGATTTAAGAATCACTGACTTAGGATAGACTTTGTTTCATTTACCAAGGACAAATCTGTGATTTAAAGAATTAAATACTTAAGTATGTGTTTCAAGTATTTGCATTTTTATTTTCATCATCTTTTTGGTTTTGAAAGGATAGGTTCATATTTTCCTCTTAATATCTTATTAATCTTACATAACTCCTCCTGATGTCATATGGATGTATTGCCTTTACTTAGTAATTAATGCATTTCCAGTAGTCACATGAGTAATTACAAGACCTCCTGTCCACCTAACCCACCTTCAGAAAAAAGAATGTAATATTATAATGATATATGTATAAAATATTTAATGTAAAATACTGATGACTTGATAGCCAATTTAATTATATTTGGATAATTGTAAGAAAGGATTAGGGGTTAGGTTAAGTTAGGTTAGGTTATACATAAATACTACCACATTAAAGTATGTTATGTGCAATTCATTTCATGTGAAATATAAAGTGGTTGACCTCAATACTCTACTACACTTTCACTGTTCCTACACTTTCCTTAAATTACTTCGATATAAATACAAAAAATATTCACATTTGAAATTAAATGACATCATGTGACTGTACAGCTCATGAAAACAGCTTATTTTCAAATCTTGATCCAGATAGATCAAGATTGGACTCAGCCTAATTTGAGCATCTAATATAATATTGGCATATTCCCAGCGACCCTCCTCTTCACCTGTTCATTGTATGTTTATCTGTGCTGTGCTGTGCTTGTTGTGAATGGCAAAATGAAATATACCACCGTGACCTGATGAAGATCCATTGGAGCCATATATTTAAATGTCAATTTAAAGTGGTGGAATATGAAGTCTGGTGTGCCGGCTTTTTCCTCTATTTGCACTGAGGATCATATGATATAGATATTGCATGTCAGTTGAGCTGTTCATTCAGCACCAAAAACTATCTTGACTTTCCCGCTTGCCATGTTTTCAGCACCATGGACAGCTCTCCAGCAGCTGGCCTGTAGTCTGTGTTGACTCCCTGCTGTATTTTGCTCAGCTATGGCTGCAGGAAATAAACACACAGCACCAGCCCTCTAACTAGCATTTGCTCTGAATACCCACACACATTTATCCTGGTGAGAAGTATAGCTTGACGTCACACTTTCCCTTCGTTGTTGCCTGTGACCTTGATAAGCTAAAGCAAGTTTTTGTCTACCAGAACTACGAATGGTCTACCACTGGAAGAGCTTTGAAATGCAGCACATTATAAGCAGTGTATGCTCAGCTCTTCTTTTTAACATTTCAAAGGAGAATACAGCAGCACACTTAGCGGGGCTAACTGTTTCGCAATATTTGATGAATGGGACATAACAGACAATTTACAATACAATTAAACCAACAGCCAGAAAAGTATCTTAAAAAAACCAAACCAAAAAAACAACCCATTATGAGCTTCACAAGTATTTGTTGCAGAGCCGTGTATTGTATTTGTCTTTGATTACATTAAATTGTTCTGTTATCAAGTCCATTCTCTGTAGACACAGCATGGACCTCATAAAACAGGTTCCCAACTTTTTTTGTCCAATATACTCCCACAACTCCCTCAAATGGCCTCAAGTACCCTTTACCTTTCGGCTTTGTGGAATTGGAAAAGTACTTCACAGCAGAGAAAACACAGTAGCCACAGTGGATCAATACAAGATGTAGTGACCCAGGAATTGTCATGGTTTAGGCTGTGTTTGGAATGTTTGACATTATACTACTACCACCTGGAGTGACATAAGCTGGGAATTTTAGACGTTTATCCATCACTTCTAGCTTTCCAATTTGACTTTCCTCCTAGCTTGGTAACTAGTTTTCCTGAACCCACAATCACTCACATGCGCACACACGTGCACACGCAGGCACTTACACACACACACACACACACACACACACACACACACACACACACACACACACACACACACACACACACACACACACACACACACACACACACACACACACACACACACACACACAGTAGCATTCAAGTGGTACAACTGATTATTTTGATGATGATTTTGATAAAGATGGACTATGTGGATTACATAACAACTGATAGGGATCCAAATATATACAAAACATATCCTCACACGAACCTGTAAATGTATTAATCAATTTATTATTTCTATTATATATCCTTTTGAATCAATCCATAATTATGTTCAGTCTTTTTACGTACCTCCTATTTAATGCAGAAGGTACGAGTATCCCTGGATGGGATTTACTCAACAAAAGACACTCATGTACGTATTAGATCAGATGTAATTACACATTTAAGGAAAGGTTATACATTTTTTTATATTTCTTTCAGTTTATATACAAAAATCAACATTAAGGCATCAAACTTCACCCACAGGTACTGACTTTTTTTCCTACTGCTTAAGTGAAAACATCAGACTCCAGATTTTCTGAATGTCAAGCAGAGAGACAGACAGAGCGGTCTGAATTTTTGTGATTCCATGGAGAGAAAACCTAAGAAGGAGTATTAAGCAGCTGCTACCACGCTTTCCGCAATCTAGCACTTTAATTGGCCAGACTGAAAAGAAAGCAGTCCATAAGGGATGTCTTTTTCTGAGCGGTGACAACCTCTCTTGAGTGTGCAGTGAGCAGCAACTAAACTGTCACTGTGGAATTATAGAAAGAGACAAGCATTAGTCGGATCCATCAACAGGCAGGGGAGGTTTTATGCCTATTTCTATGCCTTGCTACTGTAGCAGTTTTAGTTTTATGGAGAAACTGAAATATTTTCTGAGCTAAATTCTGCTGTAGACCTTTGTGAACACTGGTTTCATGAAGCGAGACTGATAACTGTCGCTTCCTTTCATGTATGAAGCTTTTTTTTTTGCAAGTAAAGTCACAGAGCTGTGGAACTGTGGCTCTGCTTTTCACATCTAAAAAAATCGCCCTAGAAACAATGGCTGAACACAATGTGATAGCCTATCCAGTTGGAATAAAAAAACATGCCCTGTTTTTCATGTTCTATAAATTCCACCCCTTGCTGGCCCAGTGAGCCAGCAAGGGGTGTTGGAGAGCAACCACATCTCTGGTTTATGTAATATTTACCTAAGAATAGGTACATCTCTACTCAGCATCCCTAAATCGGTCCTTTAAACAGGTCAAGGACAGGTGTAGTCATTAATCACATTGTAGACTGTATTAAACGTCACATATTATGCAATATGCACTTTTTCATGTTCTTTCAACATACATATGTGTCCTGAGTGTGTCTAGAGACCCCCAAACTATGAGAAAAAGTCATTCACTTGCTTTTTCTCCTGCAAACACTTCATTCAGATTTGACTCCCTTTTTTGATGTCATAAAGGACGTGAATATCTGTTGAATTCAGTTTATTTTTGATGGAAATGTCCCCTGAATAACTGTGTTTACGTGTGCACAAACCATTTTACTTCTACTGGATCGGCTGTCTGTGGCCTGCCTTGGAAGCTATATGTTTTTACATGTTTTGCACTGTTTCACTGTTTATTTAATAGATTAGCCTGTTGAACTTGGCATTAACATGTTACACAGTTAACATGGCATACTGTGCCATGTGTATGGGCAGGGCATGCACACCCGAGACTTGCCAATATGTTTGTGTTACTGCTGTAATGTTATGTAAATGTACTTGATAGACATGTCTAACTTAACTTTTGTAAAGCTAACTTGCTCTGCCCATAAAGCTGTTGTGGCCCACTGGGCACAATTTGTGTGAAGCCAAGCTGAGGCCAATACATCAATTCTGGTCTACAGATACACTTAGTGTTACCATAATACTAATTGTAGTGATGCTACTGCAGCTGTGAATATGAATACTGTCAACAGTCGTTGGTCTCTCCTGTTGCAGTCATATAATCTTGTATTATGTCACAGCCGGAAAGCCACAGACAGTGAGCAGCAGCTCATTTGCACAGACACAGAAACAGCCCATCTAGAACAGGATAGAAACAGGGGGTATAGAGGCATGCCAGAATGCATAATCTCAGAGGTATTTCCATCAAAAAACGTCATGTTTTGGGGACCTAGGGGACCTATATTAACTTGTTGAAAATGAGTATAATATGTGATCTTTAAAGGTTAACCAGACAGAAAAGGGAAAACTTTAATGCTGATAACTGTGTTGCTTCACACTGCGGATTGGACTGATCATTGAAGTTTTCTGAATGATTCAGAGAGGTTTCATTTAGTTTGGGATGTGTCATGTTTTCTTCAAATGAGCAGCCTAGCATAAAGACTGGAAAGAGATAACCTGGCCCTGTAAACAAGGAGAAATAACGTGTTAATTAATTAGTGAGCTTTAGACGTGCTGGTTGGTTGTTGTTTTGTTTTTTTTCTCCAAAAGTTGGACTGAGCCAGGCTAGCTATTTCCCCTTTTTTCAGTCTTTATGCTAAGCTAAGCTAATGGGCTGCTGGTTTCAGCTAGATATTGATCTGCTTATGTAACTCTCAGCAAGAAAGTAAACAAGTGTATTTTCCAAAATGGCACACTACGCCATATTATGCACATTTACTGTAGGTCTATATTTTTAATCTGGGTCCCTACTGGATGCATGATTTACAGTTAAAAAGCTTCTTATTTAATTCATATTGATCTATCAGTTCATCCTATGCCTGAAAGAGGCCATTTTAAGCACAATGTCACTTATTCTCTTTCTTTACTCAAAACTCAACTTCTCAAATACATCCGTTCATGTTCGAGCCAGAATCCACTCTTAAATATGAGCAGCAGTGAGCTGACATCAGTTGGCAAGATATAAAAAACCTTTGGCCATGTTTAACATAGAAATCCAACATTATAAAGTATACAAATAAAAACACATTTCCCCTTCAAGATATTGATGTGTATTCTGTTATTCTGTTTCCTGAAAACTTCAGCCTCTATATACTTATTTCTTGTCTTGTAACTATGTAAACAAGCACCACAGCGCCCAAATGGACCCCACTTGATAAATGGTTTATGTAAGTGCATGTGTGTGTGTGTGTGTGTGTGTGTGTGTGTGTGTGTGTGTGTGTGTGTGTGTGTGTGTGTGTGTGTGTGTGTGTGTGTGTGTGTGTGTGTGTGTGTGACAATGCCTCAATTCTTAGGCTGTAATCCTCTCAGGGATATTGCTTCGAGTGGCCGGTCTGCTGCGCCAGCTTTCTTAATTACACATCTGTGCTGACTCGCTACAACTGTAATCTGACATTATGATGCTAAATGCTACTGCTAACCACAAGCAGCCTGCATTGTGTCCATGTCACACAAGTTCCTCGTGTGGGGAAGGCAGTGCATGAAAGACAGATGAAGCCCATGAGGCTCAGCCACTGCCTCAGCAGCTAATTATCACCTAAAAACATGTAATTACTTATAGGGGGAAGATGGGTGTGAGTGCAAGAAGATAAAGGTCACATGGCCTGGTAAAGAGGCATGAGGAGAGTCATAAGAAATCATCAATCACTTGTTGTATATTTTGATATGACTGATGAACTAGGGCATTTTTTAAACTTTAGAATAACACGTGTAGATAACGTCTAATCTTAAAAACATGATGTGAGAAAAGTATCTGCGTAGTGTTTTGCAAAGCCTCACACCCACTTACACCTACAATCATGCACAAAAGGAGGTGGGGCAGTCATACAAGGTACAGAGTTATATTTTAGTGCCTTGCTTACACATTTAGGAAGAGGCAGGGATGGATTCACCAATCATGCGATTTCCAAACAATCACAGTATTATCACAGGTCTTTGCCCATATCAAATAAATGCCTTAATCACACGTAGCACCTGTAACAGTAAAAACCAGGAAACGATGAAGCCTTACAAATGGCTTCAGTTAGTCACTGAGTTCAGTGTGTTTGCCGCTGCAGTGTTCTGGCCTTTACAGCCGCCTGTTAAGACCCATTCATCAGCTGTGCGACAATGAGCTCCATAAGGTTCAATCTGACAGTCCTTGCTGTCTCCCCTTTGGTTCTCCAGTCGCCTTCTAACAGAAAAGTGTTTGGGGGGAAAATAAACCTGGCTCTTATCTCTGCCTGCAGCTGCCCCATGGTTACGCTGCCCCACAGGGCGAGCACTGCTGTCAATATGGAAACGCTGCTGGGGAGGTCGTGTAAAGGAGCTGGGGGTGGTGGAGATGGGTGTAAAGGACAGGCATGTATGCTGTGACACAAACACACGCCTACATACATGCACACATAGCAGACTCAAATGGACGATTGGGCTTTGAGCCTGTATGACAACAAACATCTGCCCTGCCGATATGCCCTGGAGAAAAATACAGTTCTAAGAGTGCTGTTCTGCAAAATGACCCTGGCCTTTGACCTCAAAGAACTACAGACACACATCATATAAGATTAACATATAAACACACGTCAAACACAAGGCCCTGAGCTCAGGCTCTAAAATACACACCAACACAAGCAGGAACGCTGACATTGCTATGAGACATATATTGTGCTGTGCCAAAGGTTACTGACTTAACCTGTTCTGACATTTTCCTTGTACTGGAGCAGTCTATATGCTACAGACAAGTAATTTCCTCAGTCCAGGAACTGTTAAATTAAAATCAATTTAAGACTGCTTTTCAGCATTAATAAATGTTATTCCTGAGGTCATGACACAGCCACTGTCCAATCAATATCTGTAAGCGTGAACAACTCTCACCCAGAGCCAGAAAATTGAGAAATTACACTCAAACCTCTGATGGCAGGCAAAGTTGGAATTCGAAGCTACATAATAGATAATGGCAGAGAGATGAGTTTTTATGCTTTTAAAGCCTCTATTATTTTGCCCAGCAGTGTCTGCATGTCTGTCTACTTTGCAAAAAGAGTGCAGTCTTGCTGTGCAGAGTGAAGCAATCTGCAAAATTACACGGTAAATGTAACAGGACAATAATGTTTATATAAATAATTAGCTGATATAAATTGCATTTACTGTACATAGCAGTATCGGCAAAGGCTAGGTTGGAGTGGCACGTGATAAAGATTGAGTCCTGCTGATCTAAAAGAGGTTTTTTTGACTGAAACTATTCAAGCACTGAAATTATGTGACTGACATAATGTTTTACATGTTTTAAGGCTGGATACGCTATGCATATTTGTGTAAATTTTGTTACGTATGGTGTGTTAGGAGATATGACAAAAACTGTGAAAAAATTGTTTCTTGATCATGGCCTTTTAGACTGTATTGAATCTTGATGTTGCAGTAGCTTCTCAAAACTAATACTGATATGTTAATTTGCACAAAATCCCATATTGTACAAAACTTCATTTTTAGGATTTAAATGGGAAGCGCAGGTGCAAGAGACAAAAGCTTAATTTTCTTGCTTTTGCAGATCTCACACTACATGCCTGGCTGAACACCGGATATGCATCTTGCACCATGAGGAATATCTGTTTTTAAGAAGCATAAAGTACTCTGCAAAAGGGCTGCATATACAGCCACAGTTTTTGAGTTGTCAAATGTTGCCACCTTGAAGACAGTTTGAGGTGATGCTGAAAAACGATTGCAAATGCACAATCCACAATGACACTTGTTTTAGGAGGCGCCTTTCTAAAATATGAGACCAGCTGCTTTCTAAAAGTCTTTGATTGCAAAGCAAATTCAAGTGTTTTCTCTTTAGCGGACCATCTTTTCTCAAAGACCAATGTGTTCAAGCATCATCCATGTCAAGTGGCGGGACCCTGTCGCCTGGGCAACAAGAAGGAAGCTATTTTGAGCTGTGGGCACTTTGCCACTCCTCTAGGAGCCACAGCCTTAGAGGAGAGAATGGCAGTGGCCATGGAAGTGGGAAAATCAGCATGTAGTTTCAAAGATGTGTATCCTGCTGCTACCAGCATGTTTTTCTCTCAATGTTGTGCTTCTAAATTGCAATTAATTGGTTTTCTATTCACAAACATGCTGGGAGAGAGCCTAGACAGACTGATACACTGAAGCAAATAAATGCTGCTCAGATGTCCTGCCTACAGGTGCGATGGTGCTGTGACACTTCTGCACTCACATGAGCACTAGATGTTTCCAGATAATTTCCTATCAATGAATAAGCCTAACAATAAAAGAGGGAAATTGATTCATTAATATTATTATTATTAAACTGAATAGTGTTTTTAGTTAATGTGTCTCGAAGACAAATGGTGTTACACATTAGAAAAGACATTAAGCCCAAAGGGAAATCTTTGTTGCTTGTTCCCTTCCACTGGGAGGTCAGAGGGAAGGTTCAACCAGAGAGAGGCCCTCTGGAGTTGGCAGGGAGTCTATGTTTTGCTCAAGGACTCTTCATCATGGTGGATGCAACAAGGGGGCATGACCCCTGGTCCTCCAGCTGAACTGTGTGCTACGTCATCCCCACCGTAGATTCTATGTGTGTATCTTCTCTTCTCACAAACTTTTTCATTGTTCAGATAAGAAAACAGTTTCTGATGAGTGATGTGTATTTGTGTTTGTGTTTTAAGCTCTTGAGAGATCCTCTATCACCTCATTAGAATGTCTGACTCACAAGTCAAAACTATAATTACATGCACTACACATCCAATTACATTGTAATATCACCCAGTTCACTGTGTTTGTTTGCCCCTGCACTGAGACTCAGCTATGAGACCAACTGTGAGACAGCCGTTCATTCAGCCTGCTGCGACTATAGCAAAGGGGGGAACTGGCTGAATCGACAAGCGAGCAAACACAGACGTCCCCACAGTATTTGTTTACAACGAGCCACAACCTCCCCTGAGGTGGCACAAGGTACAAAACAAGAGACACAAGCCAAGCAGAAAAGGCAGCACTACCTAATGGCTGCAGCAGCACGTTTGAAGCTACAGTAACTACTGTATATGAAACAAATGTGAAAAGACAACATTATTTCCAAAGGTCAATTTCCTGCTCTTGTCTTCCTGTACAAATGTAAACAAACTTTTCACAGTGAAACCACCAGTAGCAGATACTTTTTTAATGATGCAGTGTTGAGGTGTTTTTGTAGACCTGAGAACAAATATATGCAGATATTGAAACTCTAGCAGGTGATGAAAAGTGATTCATTTTCATTCTAGCAGAAAAAACATCAAGCGTGTTCCAGCAAGTTTGATTTTCTATAATGATAGCTCCAATGTAACTGCTTCTAGATTTTTACTGATCTAGTTGCTAGGTATTTCAAAATATATATTTTTGGGACATTTTCCCCCTTTGAAGCTATGACACAGAAGATAGAAAATGATAGGCTGGTTCCAACTGAGGTCAATGTGATTACATATTCAGGGACTTAAACCACTGAGCCACCTGGATGCCACCATTTCTATTTATTTTTACAGAATAAGGGTAAGTTTTGTAGAAGTTAAAGTGTTTCCATTGTACTTACGGGTGCCATCGAAGCGTGTAGCAATGGTGTCCAGAAAGGTGTTCTGGGGGGCCAGGAGGCCCTTCATCACCGGCATCTTGACCCAGATGTGGGACAGCCAACAGCTGGCTGGTGGTCACACCATCCCAGAGGCACAGCAGGTAGCTTCCAGGTGCAGGAGACTTTGAGGGTGACTGTCCGCTGCCGACAGCGGGGACACACATTTAAAAGCGGCCACCCTTCTCCAAGCGATGCCTCTCTCAAAAGGCAATAGTGTAGCTTGGGAGGACTAAAGTAGCTCACTCCTACAATGCAGAGGTGTGGAGGGTTGTTGTTTAAGTAGTAGAGGAAATAAAGAGTGGCAGTCACCAGCAGCTGCTCAGTCAGAAAAAGAGATCAAGTCCAGGTGACGCTGAGATCCAAACATCTTCAGATGTGTCAGCCCAGCTGTTGCTATTCTGATCCTTTCAGCCAAAGAGATCATTCAAGCAGCAACGTGAAGGAAGTTATCCTTAATTGTTAGTCCACTGTGCTTTCCCTCTATATGAGGAATCTGCAAGACAAAGGACAGTGCATGTCTCTACAGCTCCCGCATCCCTCAGCTCAGTGCTCTGTCTGGATGCTGTGGCAGAGTAGTTGCATCTTCTTGAGCTTTCTCACTTGCTCCTTTCTCTCCCTCTCTCTGTCTCTCTCTTTCTTTCTCTCTCTCTCTCTATCTCTCTCTCTCTCGCTCCCTCTCGCTCCTGCTCCCATACACTCCTGTGATATGCCAGCCAATGAGATGCTGGTATCCTCTGTGGGGACCTGTTTCCATCTGTGATGGGGGTATAGAGAGAGAGAAAGAAAGGAGAGTTGGATGAAAAAGGGAGGGCGGATGCTTTTGGAGCAGCTGACAGCACCATTACACCCCATAGTGCCACTATCAGCACATGGCTTTTGTGTGCATGTCTGCAAATCAAGGAAAGATGGATTACCTGCATGCCAGTTGATGCAGCCTAGTGTATTCAGCTGGACTGTGTGCTGGTGTGCTACTCTGTCATGGGACTTCAGGGGCATCTTGAAAATGGAGGGAGTTAAATATTCAGATTTTTTTTTACTTACACATATTTTCTGTGCTAAGAGAAGAGCTCCAGAAGCATTATTGAAACAGATCCTACAACCCCATTCCTTGAGTGTATGTTTCAAACTTGTCTCACTGCAGCTCTCATTCAGCCTCTCTGGATGAAGCTGGTCACTGTTGCCCTCCCAGACCCTTCAGCATCCTCATGAAAGAATTAAAGCTCCGGGATAAAAGCCGCTAAGAGCGGATTAAAAGGATAAGCCAAGAGATGTTTTTCATGACGACTGGATGCTAAACACACCAAAGTAACATCGTGTCTTAACTCACTTTGACCCAAGTAAACAATACAGCTTAGCCAACGAGGGAAGACCTCTAGAGAGTGCAGATGCTTAATAGGAATAGGAGACAATTGTTTATCTTAAAACCACATCATCTCCATTTTTAATGAAATCTGTCAATATTAATCTCACTAAGTTTAATAGTAATGGTGGAAACATGACCTTCTTCTATTAATAAATTAATGTAACTGTCATTAAATATTAATTATTATGAATTGAACAAGTAATGTGGTAATTAGGGATACTTTTTGAGGACATGAGTAAACATGGTCCATGTGGAGGTATAATTTAGGGATAGACATAACTTATTTTAACTTGTTTTTACAGGAGGTGTTTATTCTGCTCATTTTTAAAGTGGGTGGTAAAATATTTTCAGCAGCATCTGAGTTTTACTACAATGTGAAGCTGAATTGTTTCTTATTTGTCACTGTGATTTATGTGGAGCTCGAGGACGGAGGTAACAATGCAGTGCGGCAGTTGTATAGATTTTCCTAGAAGCTAGAAGAAAACCTCAAATGAATCCCGCAACAACCATATATCATTTTGAAGCTTTCCTATATAACATTCAGCTCCTCACCTCTATATTCAAATTAGCATGACGGTCAAAACTAATTGTGTAAGGCTGTGTTCCCTTGGTTAACTTCAGAAAATAATATATAGCCATCTTTGTGACATCCTGTGCTTGGAACTCGAATATTGTTAGTTTATCTATGCCTGCCTGTTGGTTTGAATGTTTAAATCTCATCAGTATATGTCTTGGACTATCAGGTGTATGTTTATGCAGAATGAGAGTCAAGAAAAAAGAAACAGATAATATGCAACTGTATAGTGGGCATGTTGGTATTGGAAAAGCTGATTAGATGCTGCAGCTGTGTGGGAGTTTCCTACAGCCAGAAATTAAGATTGTAATCTTTAGGGTTGTTGTTTTATGAACTCAACTCTGAGACACTTGTGCAAGTGTCCTTTCTTTTTTTATGGTGTAGATCCTGTTGATATTATTGTGTTGTAGAATGTAACAATATTGAAAACGCTCTTTTTGGTGTTTTAAAAATGCAACGAAAACAAAGTGTTGTACAGCTGATTGGTGATTAAAGGTGTACAATTAAACCTTACAGCTGCATTTGGAGAAAAAAAAGACAGCCAGTGAAAGTAAAAGACTGGCTGGCTTACTGGAAGAGAGTATTGTTCCTCCTCTCGGATCCTATTCAAACCCTGGCAGCCCTTCACTGCTATCTATTTTTAATGGCCTCTCATTGTCCTTTCATGTTGTAGTTCATCCATCTCTCCTTGTCACTAATAAAGAGGCTAATCCATTAAACATGCTCACTATCTACTGCGCAGTCTAATACGACAGAGTGACGCACAGATGGCCGGCTGAAATATTTCCCTAACTACATTTCCCACAGTTCTCAGCTCCTTGGGGAGTGCTGGCATTTACCTGGACGGAGTACATTACAGTGGGGTTATTAAGGATGAACCATGGAACTGTATTTGTGTTTGTGAACTTTAAATCTACTGGAGGTGCAGCTTGAGGGACTTTTTTCAATCTAAATTGAGAAAATGAAAACGAATTGTCTATTTATAAATAGATACATTACTTACCTTCAGTGAAAACCCACAGCCTGGATTTGAAATAACTTGCTTTAATCCGGTCTTAAACTGTGAGATAGTTAAGTTATGTGACCATCTTCATTCACTCAATGTGCAAGATCCCTTCTCTCAATTAAACACGTCCTCCTTCCCCATTGAGAAATCAGCCTGTCATTCTCAAATCTCTGCTGTTTACATTGAATTAACTTGTGACTGGAGCAGATGGGCTCAGAGGCTATGTGTGTGTGTGTGTGTGTGTGTGTTTATATGCATGTGTAAATCCTTGAGGCACGTATGGATGACAGAGGAAGACAAACACTATCTCACTAAACCTCCACCAGGAAAAAAAGCTGATCTGTAAACAGTGAAAGCGTGGAAACATGCTAGATTTCTCTATCATGCTGTCATTAGACTCAACTCTGAAATCAAACTAATCATGCACAATAAAATCCCAAAAGCAGACTTTCATCATTAAAGGTGCTATATATAAGAATTGTGAAGCAATTTACATGTATTAATCACTTTCTACAGCCAATGTGTGAATGGATTTAATGTAACTTTTAAAAAAAGAAGAGAGAGAGAGAGAGCTTCCCCCGACTTCCTCAGTTGCTTTTACAGCCTGTGGACTGATTTCTATGTGAAGGACTCAGGCCGGTTTGTTGGTAAAATCCCAAAAATGTGACATTTATGCACATTCCTGAGTGCCTTGCATCTCTTCTTTATTAATTATCTTAATTATTTAATTCACAAATGAAAATAATTGACACAAATTCAGAAAATAGGCTCATGTTTCAGTGTCATCCTTGTGGATTTTTAATGTCTTCAGTACAGTATATGTTTTTAAAGGTTTTGTGAGATCAAGTGTTTCACAATTTAGTTTATTTTTTTAAGTATAGATGATGTGTGTGTTATCTATTTCCTCTGGTTAAAATGACTATGTCTTTTACAGTTTTCTTGATACAACAGCAAGGAATAGCCATCATTTTCTATTGTTTCACTTCTTTTTAGAGCTATAAGAGATCACTGCGCTTAAGATCCAGAACCATCTGAGTATATGGAGAGTTATACAAGGTTGATATTAGTTGGTGTTTTGCTCAAGGATACTGAAACTAACTCCTGGCTGTCTTAGTCATCAATAAGATCTAGCATCAGTAAGATGCTAGAGTTTCACATCTTCAGGTAATTGCAGGTTAATCAGTATAAAACCTTTAGGGAGGAAAACACCATCTCAGTCTCATGAAAACGCTTGATTGGTTTGAGCTTCAATGAAGGTAAATTTAGTTCTTTTCTCTTCACTGCTGTGTTGGTCTGATCATACTATGAACCCCAAATACATTGAGAACAGTGTCAAATCTCTGCTGAAATGGGACGTTACTAAAAATATTAACCCACTTTGTGATCGGAGAGACCTGATGGAGAGAAGCCTGTCTTGCAAAAACACACGAGTGTAACAGACTTTCAGACAGGGTCAACTCTGATCTGGTCTTATTCATTATTCAGCTGCTTATGTGCCTCATCCTGCACTAAATATTGACAAAGAGTGTAACTTTGGTACGACCATATATCTCATAAATTCTGATAATGATAGTGATGTTTCTAAATATTTCAAGTCCATACTCTCACTGATTTCAAAATGACTGCAGTTAAAAATGACGTCTACTGAATTTACAATGTGGAGAATTGTTAACCTGTTTCATGCTGGGTTTACTTACAATGAGCTAAAACAGTTGAAGGCACTAAAAGTCAGCAAAATGACCAAGAAGCCACTGTTTTGCCTCAGTGATTAGAAAAAAATGTGAATTGAAGAACTAGAATGGAAAGCAGGAAAGATAGCTATTGACTAGCACCCTCTAGTGGTAAATACAGGTGTGGCACTGTACCGAAAAAGTCAGTCATATGACGTAGAGACATAGACATAGACATGGCAAGGACATTTAGCGGAATTTTGCAACTTACTGCAGCCGGTTCTAATAAAAAAAAGTGGCCCACCCCTATATTATCTGAAATACAGGTTATTCATTTGTTGAGATAAATGAAGATAAATGTATTAATTGAGTAGAAGAAATGTAGTCCCAAAAACGACAACGTGATTACAGGAAACTGAAATCGCTGCATTTACCTGTACCAACAGTCTGTGAGCATTCTCTATAAGAAGACACAAACAAGACAACAGAGACCAAAACATCAAAAGCTTTCTAATCCAGATTTAGCTAATCAGCAGTTTCTAACAAGCTTGCTGCTCATTAGGCTGTCTAATTTTACTTTATAATTTTGAATTGGCACTTAACCCACAGCGGATACATTAGATAAAACAAATCTTTTACGATGTTATTCTGTGTTGCACTGCAGCCCTGCTTCATGATTTCTGCAGACAACAGGGGTTTTATTTTTAGAATAAATTCTTGCCAAATGTTGCTTTGATCCTCACAGGTGATTGCACTTGTGAGACGCTGCGAGTGTGGGGATGCCATATAAATAAAACCAGATGGTGTCTATTCAAACAATATTATTTAAAAAATACATAGCAATGTAGACATTTTACAAGATTTAGCAAGGTTAGTGCAGATAAGTTTCTAGATGTTTGGCTTTTTTTTCATTTTCATCAAAACACCAAAGTGAATATCAAGCCAGTGGTGATAAGTCTTTGTAGCAGTTTTCAAACGATCAGAATGATTCACCTTAAGACCATTAAAAAGTTTGGACACACCTTCTCATTCCCCTCAGTGTCCAGACTTTACTTGGTACTGTATACTGTAAATGTGATTCTCATGGAAACCAGTCAAAGTCCCGAAACTGTGAATTACACAAAACCACAATAACTGATTAACAGTTCACTTTAATAAACTTATAAATATGTTACAAAAAACAACAAAACAATCAGTTAAATTAATATTTTTCTTTGCCAATAATGAATGATGTTCTGTTTTTGTGTTTGTCAGTCTCAAAGGCACAATTCATCAACTCATTCATGAGTCGTTGATATAAAAACTGGAGCCATTCTATCCGGTCAGTGCTGCTCACCACAGTCCACATTCTCCACAACTTCAGGAAACCGTTTTTCCCAAAAGGAAGTCTGCATATTCCTTCCTGCGCAACACGCGGTGCATTTTGAACGTGTTGGGTGACGTGTTTGAGAAGGCCATCATCTGCTTGCGAACTTCCTTGAAAGCACCCTCCGCCACCAGCTGCACCCTCATTGGTCCGATGCTGCCTTTGATACGGAAGGACTTGTAGACAGCTGAGTCCTGCTGGAGGCAAATGTCCAACTGGAAGGAGGGAGGATTAAAATAACTATTTCAAACTAGAGCACAAACATGCTGTCTGTTGGTGATGCTAGCCAGGATTGTCTTACCTTGTATCGTTGTGCCTCGGTGAGGTTCCTCACACCTTTCAGCTCTATAAAGACCTGATAATGAGGATCTGAGCCACCTGTCATATCACCTGCAACACCATGGAAACATACAATTCATTATAATGCAGGCTGTACCTGACAAACCACTCAGAAGAGTTAATACACACATATATCAGATTCCAAACTCTGCTTTGACTGAGGCTTATTACCCAGGATGCCGCTCTCTGCACAGCAGTAGTCAACCAACTGAGCTCCGGGCCACTGAGCAACAGCTTTCTTCAACGCATCAAGGAACAACGCCTCAGACACTTTCTCCCCCCGCACATTCAACATCTGTCCCCGTCTGGTTGGAGAAGCAGGGAGAGAATAGCTTCTTAAAGTCTGTGGTATATGTCAAACATTCACATGGACAGACAAAATGTTATACAGCACATGCGCAACAACTGTACCTGTACTGAAACTCAACAATAGGACACTGGTTGTGGAATCCGACAACTTTCACGATGTCTCCGACGCGATATCTGTAACACAGCAAATACCATTCATTTATGCAGCTGTCCGACTCATCAAATGTTCATGAAGTTCCTGGAATTAAACATTTAGCAGGTTGCATACTTCTTCAAGTTTTTATTGAATGACAGATTGTCTTACAGAGCCGGAGCATGGACAGCAGCATTAACATCCAAACACCTATGATACAAAGCAATTATGGAACTTCTCATTTCATAGTCTTTGTCATAGTTTGACAAAGGTGCACTCAGCTGACATTTGCCCTGTGTGACCCAAAGCACTTCTGTAATTTGAAGCAACAAGAAAATGGAAACAATTCAAGAGAACCTGTCTATGAATACTAAACTAATCTGAAAATAAGAAACATTTCACAGACCTGAAGAGCCCTGAAGCGTTTGTGATAACGAGCTCATAATTGAGTCCCTCCTTCACGTCCTCCATCAGCAGAGTGTGAGGCGTCTCCTCCTCCAGGCTGCTCTCTGGCAGGAACTCACAAAACATGGAGCGAGGACACAGCAGGTAGCGTCTGTTTGGCTCCTGAGGCCACAGGTTCACCCCTATGAGACCTGCAGGGCCACATACACACAGTTAAAGCCAATAGTGAGCGTAGATGAGTTTGTGACTTGCAAAGGTTATGCTTGTATACCCTTTTTTTATGACTGCAACTAGTGACAGTTTTCATTACTGAATGATCTACTAATTGATTTTTTAGATGGAGAAATTCAATCAATCAACCAATCAATCTTTATTTGTATAGCGCCAAATCACAACAAAGTCATCTCAAGACACTTTACACATACAGCAGATTCTAAACCATACTCTTGAGGTTTTAATTTTAAAGAGACCCAACATTCCCACATGAGCAAGCACTTAGCGACAATTATGGTTTTTCTTTTACAAATTGTCAAAAATGATGACAAATGCCCACTAAAAGATACCTAAAAACACCTGTAAACCTGCTAACTTTGTTCAACAGCAAAAAAGAAAAAAAGAAAGAAAGAATAAATGACTGCAAATGTCAGAATCAGTTGGACTGGACATCAAACAGACTTTACCCTGCCAGCTCGTTTGTACAAAGTCTGTGTAATGTCTGACTGTCCTATTAGATGTGCTAGATGACTTCATGAAGGTTTTGTATTAAAATAAACACCCTTTGTCAGAATAACTAGCCACCACCAGGCCACTACTCCTTTAGATGAGTTCATTTCAAAGACATGACAGGTGCAGGTGTCTACCTTCAGTAGCAGCGTAGAATGGTGAGTAGAAAGGTATTCCTTTGCAGTAGCTCTGCCTCAACATTTCCCCGTAGATCTCATTGGAGCCTGAGTCCACTGCTAGCACCAGGTGGAGGTGAGGCCAGAGGCGCTTTGCGATCCCCTGGAAGCCGTCCTGGAAGTGGACCTGGAGCTGAGCAGCCCTCTCTGGGTCTGGCTTCATCAGAGCCTCCAGCCTGGCCCTCACCTTTGGCTCCAGAGTCAGAGCGCTGCTGACCTTCCCTCTCTCAATGTCCTCTACAAGCTCCTGCCAGCGCTCCTGCGGGACATGGAAGAGATCATTAGGAATTACTTCTTTAATCCTTAGTTCATCAAACAAATTACCAGAGCTTTTTTTTTTTGGTCAGTGGGCGCTCGATGCTTCACTTGAGATTTCAAACCACTTCACTAGACAGGGGACTCAAACCAGCTACGCCTGAAGGATATTACAAGGAGTTTCCACCAAATAAACAACAGGTTGCTGCTGTTGGATGAAATTTAAGATGATTTACTCTCTTTTTTTTTGCCTCCCTCAATTTTCTGAAACATAAAGATCTATATTTTTAGATGATTTTACCTTCATGGATGCATGTTTTGCTTTTTCCTTTTTCAGAATTTCTACATTGTTCTTTACTTTAGCGACATTTTTGCTAAGTTTTTTTTCTCTTTGTGCATCTTATCACAAAAAACACTTCATAAAAGAATGATGGAAGAGGTCAAAGCAGAAATAAGTAACACAGAAAGTCTTTTCACATGACACACAAGTACTGTCTGTTGAATAAATCAATCATGCTGTACCTGTAAAGCAGTGAAAGCATAAAAGACTGTGGAGGCAAAGTTGGACTCTAGTGTTCCCACACTGGGATCTTTTAGAGCAAAGAGGAGATGCAGGTAGAGAGTGTCCTTCTCACTGGGAACCTGAAAATAAAATCAATACAAAATATATTTTTAAAAATCACTTGGTATTTGCAGTGAGTGTTAATTATGCAAGACAAAGATATGACGCTCAATAATCACTTTGTGCATCTCACCTCGAAGGCGGGTGCTGGGGTGGTGTAGAGGTTGAGCATGTGGCGGGAGGAAGCTGGTGTGGAGGAGTTTGGCCCAATGGGAATGCCGGCCTCTGATTGGCGAAAAGTCGGCGTGTAGAAGAACTTGGTTGTGCGCTGCAGGCTGTCTGTGGCGGGGAATGCCTGCCGCATGGCGTCTAAACCCACAGTCACCCCCTGGTGAAAACACACACATTATTACACCTTTAACATGGTTTTACATGCACAACAACACAGCAGAAAGAAACTGTTATGCTGACCTCAGCTCATAAAGTGCAACCTAAAAACTGAGAACATATGACTTTATGCCAAACTTTTACTTTAAAACTGAATTTTTAACTTAACTTGATGACCCCACACACATTTTTTAGCAACACCCAGCTTCCCTGGAGGACATTTTATGACAAGACATTGAAACTATCAACTGTCCAGACACTCATAAGGCTGGGTTTCCACATTTTAGACTTCAACTAGCCCAATACATATTCATTAGTATCAAGCAGCAGGTTCACCTGCAGAAAGAACTCAGCGTTGGTGTCCTTGGTGCTGAGCAGCATGGCGCTGGCCCCCGACGTCCCAGAGGTCAAAGCCAGGATCAGCGGCTTCTCTGCAATGATCACCTTCTCCTCTCCCACAGCGATGCGTTTGATGAACTCACGATAGTCCTCGTATGTGGTGATGGGGTGACGTGCCCGAAAGTCATCACTGTCTAAAAAATAACCACAAACAGCTAGTTTTAAGGTCTCTGTTAATGACTGAAAACTGCTTTCAGTTATGAACACTGTGACATCCAGTTGAAAGCTTCTAAAATAGCTAGTAAGTGTTGCCACATTTTTATAGACAAAACTTAATTTGTCAGAAAAATGTATATATCCATACAGTATATTTGGTATTTATTCAACAAAATACTGAGTATGCTGTCCATAATAGCTAGATTAGATGCAACTAACAATTATTTTGTATTATTTATTAATCTGCAAATTATTTTCTTGATTCATTGTCTTATCTCTAAAATATCAGAAAACAGTCAGAGGAAAGCCCATTATGGTTTCTTGGAGCCTGTGATAAAGTCAAAAGTCTTGTTTTATATGATCAACAGTCCAGAGTCCAAAGATATTCAGTTTACTGTCATGAATGACACAGAAAAGTTTATTTGCTTTACATCTGACAAGCTGCAACTAGCAAAGGTTTGGCATTTATTCTTGATGATGAAATGACTAAACTGATCATTTGATTATCAAAATAGGTGCTGCTTAATTTTCTATGAGTTGGCTAATAGTTGCAGTGCTATAAATAAGTCCCCTGAAGAGTATTTTAGAAAATCCCCCTTCACTGCATTGACACTATCATACCGCAACTAATGATTATTTTCATTATCGATTCATCTGTTGATTATTTCCTCAATTAATTGATTAGTTGATTGGTTTAGAAAATATCAGAAAGTGAAGAAAAGGGATGATCACTGTTTCCCAAAGATGCAACCTGAAATGTCTTGATATGTTATGATGACCACCAAAGATATTCAGTTTAGTATCATGGTATCAGACCCACATATTTGGGTTTTTTTGTTTGTTTTTTTGGAAAATGACTTAAAACAATTAATCGATCATCAAGATAACTACCAATTTTTTTTTTGCTAAAGGAGTAACTGATTAATTGACTAATCATTGCCGTTCTAATGTGAATAACATGGGGAAAAACATGAAAATAATTATACAGTTGGGTCTGATGCCTGAACAAAACTTTCTTGATGGGGTGGGAGGGGTGGATTTTGGGGGAATTTAGACTTGTGACCTTGAATCCTGGCTCCGGCCCTGCTGTCACTGCTCTCAGCATGGCATAGTATACATAACAGCAGTATGTAATGTTACATCACAGACACACAAGGGAAACATCAGTGTCACCGCTGTGGTACAATACATGCAAGTTGTTACCCTACATCAGTTACACGGCAGATAAATGACAAATATACATGTTTACCTTTTATTGAGCTGAAATCATACTGTCTTCCATAACATGTGTGCTGGTTTTTCTGCAGGCGCTTCAGCAGAGTCTCCTCTTGAACTTGCTTCACGTTGAGCGTGTCGGCTTCAAGTTTCCGTCTCTGCCGTCTGCCCAGCCAGCCGACCCCCTTCACCGCCACGTACTGGGTGAGGAGGCTGCTCAGGGTCCTGCTTTCACCTTTCATCTTCGAGCTAATGTCCCTCCAGATGAGCGCCATCCCGGCCAGAGAGCAGACACCGATGGCCGAGGGGAACAGAGGCGGCATCGCTGCAGAGAGAACCAGGGTTACACAAGGCAACGTAACAGCGGTAAACAGAGCCAGGTGAGGGCGCTGTTACTCAATGTTACAGCTGATAGTCTCATCAGCTGTTACATATCACCGTTACAGCAACTTTTCCTTATCATGTCATAGTTTCATCTTCATCTTTTAGTCCACTTACCCTGATTGTGAACCACAAAGGCGACAACAGCCGATAAAACCGCAACACAAAGCGCCACAGCTAAACGAAACTGATAGAAAGCCATCTGGGAGCAAATAAATAGCACCCAAAACGTGTCTACTGTTTTAAATGTGTGTGTGAATAATGATAATAATGTTTAGTTTAGTTGAGGTTTAAATGACAACGTAGCAACCTGAACTTTTCACTGTCGAAGCCGTTAGCGCTGCTTCCGTGTTTGGGTCATGTGCCGCATTCAAGGCACGTATGAGTTGTTGTAATTTACGAGACTCTTACTATTACGACTAGAAGACTAGTATTACGACTAGGAGATTTGCATTTTTTTCCTGAAATCTCTGATATATGCCACTTGGTACCTAATAATGTGAAAATTCTTGGTACCTAAAAATCAAACTGAGACTGGATATAAAAGACCGTCTTGTTGACGTTAACGTTCACAAATCGTTAACATGAGTTTCATTCATCCCATTGAACATGAACGCGGCAATAGCCCGTCGCGCTGATTGGCTGACTGACTACTGATGACATACATAGCCTGAGTGATTTCACCAAAAGAAACTTTCCATCTAAATCCCCCTCACAGAGAACTTCTAAATATGAAATATATTACAGTCCTGCAAAATTCACCTTCCCTCCCGCTGGTGCAACTATATGATCTATTTTACAATAATGTCTCAGCATCACAATTCAAGGTTACTCAGATTCCCAGTTTCCCCACAAGTTAACACCTAGGAAGAGAGTTAGACATGCATACTTGAGTTGTACTCTTGTAATAACAGACATATAAAAGGGTACCCAGCTCTTTAGGAAAATAATTTTGGATTTCTTTTGGTTGAATTGGAAGAAGCTCGTTTGATTCTCTATTAATATCCTTTTCCTAACAAGACATGGTGCAATAAAGTGTTCAATAGAGAGAAACCAAAACTAAAAGAATACATTTTTTATCAAGGATAATATTGAACAATTCTGTCTTTTATATCTCATTAATTGGAAAAAGCTACTTTTAGTAATAAGAAGCCTTTATCTTTCATTCTTTGAATCCAAACAATATGTGAAGGGGAAAAAACAATATTTAAACCTTCAATTTGTATGCTTAGGGTTTTGTATCTCTGACACTATATTACTTATTACTATTTATTTATTTACTTTTTGCTATTTTTTACTGTTACTTTGATTATTTCACATACTACTTCTGTTTTCTTGTGCTTGTTTCTATTCACCCTTTGTGTGAGAAAAAACATCTTCCTTCATATGTAAATGTTAATTAAAAGCCTTGCACACATACTCAGGTGTTTCCACTTGATCTAACTGATTAGCATTTTGCCAACATTGAAGGTGAAATTATGACATTAGGTCCTCATTCTCAATGGGAGCAGAAACAGACACATTTTTGACAAAACGTTATTTAATTATTGTTGCAGATATTAGTTAAAGGCTGCTTATGTTACACTTGAAATTAACAGTAATTGTAACCATAATTGATATATTAGGTACAGAATTACAAGTAGATAATAACACACAAGTATCTAGTGACCCCTTCACTAATGATTACTCATTTGTAAAATAATGTGAACATTAAGGCAGCTGTATCAGGGGTCTTGTGCTGAGCGGCAGAACATGTAATGAGTCCATCTTGCTTCTGGCTATGCATTAGTCGACAGAAACGGCCTCATCAGCTCTCCTCTTCAAAACCTGCACAATGATCAGAGGAGACTCTGGTTGAACTGTGGTACCTTTGATTTAGGACTCTTCTATCAATTATCAGTTAGACAGATCTGCAGTTTCTCACCTGTTTCATTTCCGTGGTGACAGCTGATCGAGAAAGAGGATATGAAATGATGTGAAATAGAACTGATAAGCACACAATGAGAGCTTATTTTAGATACTGCATTATAGTGATTTTTGGACTAACCTTCCCAACAGGAAGGGGGCAACACCATGCGTCCATCAACAGGTACACGTAGCAGCTCAGCCAGCCAGGGCACCTCGGCTGGGTTGTCAACAAAAACCTCCTCTGGATCATCCACACACAGCTCAAACTCTGCCATCAACATAAACACAATGTGTCTTCATATCCAGCCAAAAATACTATAATAATTAAACAATTTATGACTTTATTAGACCAATTAGCTTCTAAATGTTTCTGTGTCAAATGGACCTTAATGTGAGTTATTAAAATAGATTTTATAAGCTTGGAAGTGACATTGCACTGATAAATCTGAGTGGCACAGACCGACAAAACCATCAAGAGCTGCACCGTTTTCTCCTTTCAGCTGACCTGTCACATAGACTTCCTCATCCTCGTCCTCATCCTCAATGGTCCAGGTGTGTGTGGTTGTTTCCACTGCAAGGCTGCAGTCAGACATAGAAGATGTGAGGCTGTTGCAGTGGAGTGTCTGTCTTAGGCGTGCTGTGTCACAGATGTAGGCCTCTTTGTAGAACTGACTGGCTGCAGACACACAGAGAGAGACATCCATGGACGATGATTATGTAAGAAATTTATTTACATAAAAGTCCAATATTATCCTGTTTTAATGTTTCTGTTCAAAAACACTTCAGAATCAAAATTGTATTCTTCATTAAGTTTTTTTTAAATGATATTGCTCAGTTAAATTGGTATTTATTAAATAACTGTGAAGAATAATTGAATAATAGAGTCGAGTGGAGACTTTCCAATAATGTTTCTTAATTTAAATGACTTTAACACTTTGTTGAAATGAACCAGTAAGTTTGAAATGAAATTGTAACAAAACAATGGATTTGTTTTTGAGGTGGCAACAACTTGAAATGCAGCTACCTTACTTCTTGAGGACATTTGGGCCACTCGTGTGGAAGCTGATCACAAATTTTAATTAGTCATGAACATGTTCAGTTCTTGCAAAGGAAAGCCCTGCAGTGTTAAAGACGAGGCTGCTGACCTTGCATGTCTTCCAGCTGCTGGATGCAGCTGACTGCATCTCTGGTGTTCATGTGGAATCTGTGACTGTCGCAGAGGTGCTTCAGGATGTGTTTGGAGTGGAAAGCTGAATGAGTGTAATACAGCAGCTTGGGGAGGCACAGAGAGCCCACTGCATGGATTTCAAACCTGCAGCCCTGAAGAATAAAAAATAGAGAGTGGTGGATGAGTGGCAATGTGCAAGATGAGTTTATTGTTGCTTTGTATATGTATGCTTGTCTTTGTGTATCTGTGTGTATGTGTACATGATCTTTGGGACTAACCTGGAAAGTCAAGCAGTCTATATTAGTCCAGGATAAATTGTACAACAGACACTGCTTCCCTTCCACTTCCTTAAGAAAAATCAAATGAGTTCACATTTGTAATGCATACAAACTCAACTTTATTTGTCACTGTGGAAGACTCACCTGATAGATATGTACTCCTTTCAATGTAACACCAACAAGGATTGAACATTTAAGCTCTTTTTTCCCCTGAACATGAAATGACAGAGGAAGAAGGTGACTGTAAACAGCTTTGATAATATATTATATATATATATTATCAGTGATGCAGCAGATGGATTCCTTCAGGATGTGGAGGGAGCAATTTGTGTGAGTGTATGTTGTCGCATATTTAAACGCTTGTGTCTCTCACAAGCTTCTCGCCAATAACAACATAGTGCAGTGATTGAAAGTGAGGAACAGCAGCTGATAATATAAGCATGATGAACATAATTCATCTTCTCAGGATGAGCTGCCAGGTTGAGATATTTCCATATTAGGCTAGATCCTCATAATCATGGGAGTGAAATTAAAGGGAAAATCACACAAAATCATAAATAAGTCAAACATGTCACCCACATACAAATAATTCTGCCTATTTCAGTCAAATCGGTAACAATTTCTCTGATTTTCAGTGAAATTGGAACTTTAAAATACAGATTTAGAGCTGTACATCTACACTTACAGTACATCATTTTAAACACCAGAACAGTGTGTGTATAGTAAATGATTAATACCTTCAGTCAAAATCAGACCAGTGATGTCTGAAATATTGTTTGACATATAAAAAAATAGCAAACATCTTCACAGTTTAAACTCTTCTTCTGATGGTTTTCTTTAATTATTAGAAACATGGAGACTGTGTGCAGTCTGACCTGTCTCATCCTGTAGAAGGTGACTGGTCCATCTTGCAGGCTGCTGGCCTCTTTTATAAACTGCAGGATGGCTTGGCTGTGAGACACACCTCTCAGCTCACCGTGTAACACCGGACTATTTTGGAGCAGGTACTCTCTCCCACGACGCTTAATCATCTGGGGGCACAAGCACATGTAACATTAACATGTAAAATAATTTTTATCATTCATGATGTTAGGCCTGAAAGTTCTGTTTTACCCAGGAGGGAAAGTAATCTTCAGGAAGAAAGTAATGTCTGTGTTTTCTCTCCTGTCTTTTCTCCTCTCCCTCCTCACTCCCTTCTCTCTGCTCCAAATCTCCGACTTCAGCTTGGAGCGCAGACGCTGCCAGCTGGAAGAGCAGAGCTTCCTGATGGCGGCTCTGTGAGCGCAGCACCTTCTGCCTCAGCTCACTGTAGTACAGCTGCTGCACTTTGCTGCTCCTGAAACAACCAAATAAGACACAGAATCACAAAAGAGAGTCTCTGTTTCATGGGGAGTTTTGCTCATTATGAAAAAAGGGCTCTCTAAATCCATCCATGACAGTAAGACACTTTATTAACACATTGTTATGCAGGGAGGGAAGACTGTTCATGTTTGTATATGTTCAGGAAGAGAAATAACTCACATTATTAGCTGCCCACTCTCAACATAATACTGCACTCTCAGAAACAAGATGAATGGGACCTGTAAATGTAGAAAATAAAGAAATATTTCAACAAAGTCAAAGAGAAACATTGCTCATTTGAGAAAATTGCATTCTGAACATAATTTCCATTGTCTAGATAGTTCAAGAAACAGTTTGTGTAACAAAGATGTTATAAATCTCATTAAATCCTTTTAGGAAATACACAATACATTATCACTGTTTGCCAATGTACATCTTTTTTTTTTTAAAAGGGTTCCAAAGCTTTAATTCAACACTACAAACACACTTGAGAGAAAACAGCTCACCATCAAAGATCTTCTGCTCCATCTTTTGTTAAAGTACTTGCTCAGCTTATGTTCCAAATCCAGAAAGAGGTATTCATTATCTGAGGGAAGAAATGGACACATTAAATGAACATGGGAGACATTAAGTTCTGTGACATACAGTTTATATAATGTGATTTAACCTCATTGCTTACACTGACAGATGAATGACTTTCTATCCTCTCTTTGTTCCTGTAAGTTAATTTATTATTAAGCCGCCTCCCTAAATCTCAGCATTCCTCATTAAATGAATTCAAAACACTTTGCACCGAACTCCCACACACACACTCTTACTGACCTTTGAGAACAGCCAGGCCAAAGACTTGGAGATCACTGACACCAAGCTGCTTCAACACACTGTTCAACACCTCGTGGCCTCTGGCCCGCATCTAAAAAAACACACATTCAATAACACAAACCGGAACAAGAAGCAAGATATCACACTGTCTCTGCATTTTATTAAATATTGGATATCAGACACTTGTGTGATGCAAACCTGATGTGATGGAGATCCCTCCCTGACCATAGATACATACTATAAAATCTGCAATGACTTTATTTTCTTTGCATATTTTAATAATTTAATTGTCGGGTTTTGTGTGAAAACTTTACTTTACAAACAGAGACAGAACAAAAAGAAAGAGACAAGAAAAAAGAGAAAAACCCCAAAACAAAACAAAAAACAAACAAAATTGAAATAAGATCATAAATAAATAAACAATCGAGTGAATATGCAACCAAAATAAATGATAACAAACTAAACATAAAAACGCCCACACAAACATCACAAAGAGGCAGAAGGTAAGTACAAAATACTGCGTCAAGAGTCAACAGGGATGTCTAAGTAATGGCCAATTAAGAGTGACTGTACCTAGTTATTTCAGACCAAGCTAAACCATTTAAACCCCTCACGAAGAGCCTGGGCCCAATCTTCTCCAATATAGGTTAAAACCTACTTTGACAAATTTGTTCCATAGATAACGTCGAACCACCCTACCTACAAAAAGCTGTCAACCCTTATTCAGGAAGTTTAATCATTGTAGGATTCAATGAGCTTTACTGTCCCATACTACTACTACTACTACTACTACTAGTAGTAGTAATAATAATAATAACAATAATGATAACAATTATAATAATTATAATAATGATAATACTATTACTACTAATAACAATAATATATGTATTTGTGTCACCTTTCATACAAAAAAAGCATTTCAAAGTGCCTTACAACAAAATAAAATAGCTTCACATGAAAAAATACATGAACATAAAATGTAAAAGTATTAGCCACTTGATAACAATAATAAACCTAAGGTAAAATAAAATGAAAATAGAATACTTAGAATTTGCAACTCAGTGGTGGTAATTTGAGAATTAATTAAATAAATAAATAGTATACAGGACTTTGAAAGCCACTCACCCCGACTGTACAGTCCAGGTGCTGCTTGTTGGGCAGAAGAATGCACACGTGTCGTTTTTGCTTCGCCCTCATGACCACAGTGGCTTCAGTGCATCTCAGCCCTTCATATATCCTCAATGAACAATCCAGCCCTCCTCTTCCTCCTCTTCAGCCTGGCATGCATTGACCTCTGATACAGCATTCACTGTGAGCTATGTGAAGGATATTTATACTGCACAAAATTAACAGGGATTCAGTATGCAGTGAAGTGTTTTTTGAATATGTTTGGGTTCTAGTCATTTGGTGAACATTTTCACTTAAAACCCCCCCAAAACACTCAGTCGGGTTAATAGGACACAACATTAATCTGATAAATGAATGCTAAGTAGTTGGGGTACATAGTACATGCTGCTTCCAAACCCTAAAAAAACCCAACATTATGGCAAGACAGATGGTAGACAAAAGAAATCTATCTATTAAATATGAATGAATTACTAAAATAAGGGCTGCAAAACATATACACAGCTTTCAAATGGGAGAAAACTTAAATATGGGGGGAAAAAAACTAGACAACTTTTTATTCAATGGAAAAAAGATGCAATGGTTGAAATAAGTGTAATCAACATGCAATGATGAACCATCTACTATTACAGGAGTTAAACTGTGCTTTCTCTATTGTTTTATATATATATATATATATATATATATATATATATATATATATATATATATATATATATATATATATATATATATATATATATATATATATATATATATATATATATATATATATATATATATATATATATATATACATATATATATGTAGTATGTATTATTTTTAGGTAAACACTATATCATTATTCATCTACATATTAGACAGAGCTCTCAACACTGACTGACAAAATATTCTGTAACTACACCATTGCCTTTGGATTGATAATATGGATAACTATGGAGCCGAATCGGGATCATATGTTTTCTTCATTTGAAAAAGAGATTTGAAACTTTAAGTCCAAGTTTTGATAAAGAACTATACTATAACGTATACATTGCATTACATGACAGAGGAGGGCCCATTGTTATGCTGTCGTTCATTATTTCCCGCCCCTCTCGCTTCATACTACGCCCTCAAAGCAATATCAAGTCTGAAACTAAAGAAAATTTGACCTGAAAGTGAAAAAAAGACTTGAAAACTGAAGAGATTTTTCTTATTTTTTAAATACATTGTTGTATGTTTTTAAATTCAATATCAAAACTTGGACTTTCAGTTTCAGATCATTTTCGAATGACGACAACGTATGACCCCAATTTGTCTCCATAGGTAACATTAATAAAGACATTGATATCCAAACATTTACTGTCTCATCACACCAAAAGAAAAAGTCAGACACGTGACTGTTGTTAATCTATGATTAATTTATTTAAAAACAAAATCTAATAATGCCAATTGTGCTTTGCCCTCAGAAAGCAACAACAACAAAAAAAAGTGACACTTTTCTTTTTAGTAGCTGGTGATTCATACGGTAACCACAAGTTCTCTGCTCTTGTGTGTGTGGGTTTTTTTTTTTTTTTAAAGTTACAATCTACTTTTGTTGTTTTGGATTCCCACACGGAATAATCTTTGTTAACATGCACAAAAACAGAACAAAAAACACAACCAAAGAACACTACAGTGCATTAAAAAGGCACCTGCTCCCCAGATACAGGCAGGTTTTTTTTTTTTTTTTTTTTTTTTTTAATCCTACAAAGTTACATAGCTGTGGCGAGATGTTGTTAATGCACCTTAAAGAGCCAAAGAGTCTCAACAACCGCCATGAGGAGTTCATATCTGTACCACTGAGTATTCTACATTATCACATTGACCTTTTAGGGGGACAGATGAGATACATTCAAGAGGTAACAAATTTCATCTCCTACACAAACAAGCTACCTTTCTCTTCGACATAATTCACACACTAGACTGTAAAATACAATTCTCAGGTTAATTAGAGTTCACATTGAAGTGTCGATGATTAAAGGCGATGAGAGGAAACATGCAGTACAGTACGTAGAGTGGTTTTTATATTGGCGGAGAGGTCCCTCTGTTTGGGGACCCTTTTACAGGTTGTGGGCTCAGAAATGCGTTAAATGTCTCGCACTGAGTTTCAGCATGGAGAAATGTGTAGCGTGGATGTCTTCCAATTTCGCGCACTCTGCTCACATTTCCATTTAATAACATACTTTTCTTTTCTTCCACATGCTTTGGGTGTCATCCACCAATCCACAACAAGCAACCTTCAACATTTCTGGGTCATTTTTTTCTTACATAGATTTGGAAAAAAAAAAGTGCACGAAAATATGCAGATTTATATTATTCAATAAAGTTGTATGTTAAATTAAATGTAACAAGCAGTGTTGTAGACCATTGTCACGACATCCAATTCTCATTTAGATAATTTTTAATCAAAAAATTATCCTGACAGCTTAAGAATGTAAGTTTCTAACATTCACACCGTCTTCACATTATCGATCTGAGATTTGGGTTCGCATTTCCTCCCCATCATGACAGCCATTAATCAAACTTCCTCTGACCTTTCCAAACACTCTCCTCCTTTTTCCAGTCAGCTGTGTGCGCATCATTTCATCATCGCGCACACTCACAAACCAACATAAGGTCGACTGTTACACATTTATGTTCACGTACAATTCAAAAAATGTATTTAGATTTAGAATTAGACGGATAAATATTGAGTCCCAAGTTGTTTTAGGATAAAAATGAAAACTGGAAATTATTCTGCAGCTACATGCGCAGGTACTGTGCACTGAGGTTTCACTATCAGGTTTTATTCTCTCAGGTTTTGTGATTTTTATGATCTCCCATATTTATTCCAACCCAGTTTGTATTTTGGGACACAAAAGTGTAACTATCAGGAAGTGTTTAGTGGTAGTAAAAGTAAGTTTTTAAACTGATTTATTTATTTATTTTTTTTAAAGTAAGACAGTGGTAATGAAAAACGGAAGTGAAACATTTCATTTACCAAGAAAAAACAAGAATATGTAAACCTGACTATTTTTTGTTGCAAGAATCTGTATTCAAAAGTAAACAATTCAAAAAGGAGAAAGGCATCCTCCGTACTTTCTCCAAGACTCAAATTTCTTGACAGCGTACATGTCGTATTTTCTTTACACAAACTGAAATGTGACCTTTTGTTTAACGGATTACACAGTGGATATGTACCATTTATTTTTCCATACTACGCAATTCCACTGTCTAACAAATGCCCAACAATTAGAGCACAAAATGCTCTCTCAGCAGTGGTGCTATTAAAGGCTTTTTTTTATACAGAGTGTACATAATACAGGGAAAAAAGGTGGTAATCCCAAATCTCTGCTTTCCCTGAAAGAAAAGAGTTTCTGAGCTTGTCTCGTTTGAAATGAAGCGGATGGCTGGTTTTAGGTATTTTAAGTGCTGTGCTATGTAACATTCATTGAAAGGTGATTACAAGTGTTACACATACAGAGATCAAACTTACTCTTCATCAAAACCCATGACAAAAGTGTAACTGAATGTACTTAAGATAATAGTGGTTTGAATGCACTTAACTGTGGATGCTCGTGTTTTATACTATGCCCGACTTTCAATAAGTACATCTTGTGTTTGCTAAGCAGAGATTTTTGCAAGGTTGAACTGGTTTGCTGCTTATTTTTTGATATCTGAGTAACAGTAACTGTGCAGCATTACTGACCTTAATTGTTTCTATGTAGGATTAGATTCACAGATATTTTTGTAAATTAAACTTTGGATATGTATGCAGGGACACTGTATCCCTCAGGAGTCAACAAATCTTTCTAATGTTGCTATAATGTTAAATTTGATGACACCTGAGTGCACACATTTTAGATTATGCATGAGAAATAAACTGATGAACTATAAGGGAGATCGTTCTTATGGTCTATGTACAGGAATTTCTTTCTTTCTTTAAATGTCTGACTAGTTTTCTACAGTAGGATTGTGGGGTGCACTGGAGAGAATACAGCAGTTTCACAAACGAGCAGTAAGAGTTAATATAAAAATGCCTTTGTTGTTGGTTATTTTTAACCATTTTCTATGCATATTTTGCTTGTTCACTTGTATAGACGAAAGGCAGCTTGCTTTGTTTGAATTGCTGTGATTCTTACTAACCTGCTGAGTATATTTCTAAAATTCTGATCATATTAAAACCTCATAACTTCACTGGCAGAGTTCACAAAGAGAGCTATATACCTGGAGGTACCTCTTCAATGAACCGCACGTGTGTTTTGTTTTTTTAAAATCAGCTGCACAGTTCTACGACAGACAGTCAGACTGGAACCAAAAGGGAAGACTGGCTTCAAGTCTCTTCTGGCTAACAGCTAAAAGTTAGCGGTGTTCACGTGAAGGCACTTCCTGGTAAAGCTTTCCACAGAGTAGCACCTGGGATTGTTTAGAAGTAACCAGTAGAAGCCCTTTGTTGGAAGGTGCCTGGGGGTCTGAGCTGGGCTGAAGGTGACAAGGTCACAGCAGGGTGAATCCTAAAATGTACTGCAGGAGTTTGTTCCGATTGGCCTGAGGTAGAAAGGTGCTGCTAAGCTCCAGAGTTGTCACCCGGTTCTCTCTTCTCTCCTTCAGCACCTGTAAAACATGACAAGACAAGAGGTATGTCTTAACTCGCTGGATTTAAATATATATACACAGAAAAAGAATGAATTCACAATTTCAATACAACACCATCTCACCCCCAGCTCTTTGAACGTCCGCACTGTGTTCTTTACCAGGTAATAAATTGCACTTTCACCTGAAAAAGAAGAGAATAGGATTACAAAGGGCACAGATATACTAATCATTTCTGTCAAATTTATTACTCTTAAAAAAATCACAAGTTAAAGCTGGGGTAGGGAGTTTTCTAGAAAGGGAGGAAAAAAACACCAGCCAGCCCAGGAGTTTGTCAGGTCATCCAGGTGTTTTTTACATAAACGTTAGCTTCAGTTGTGAGAACAGTGACAGACCACAATTAGCTACCATGAACAAATTTGAACATATGAATAAAAAACAGTATTCATGGTTAGTGTAAAATAACGACCTATGACAACAAAATCTTAAGTAATGTTAGCCAATAGATCCGGCACTGTGAATTTTTATTTTACAGACCAGAAAGGAACCCTCTCTCTGAAACCCGTGATTGGCCTCCCATCACAGACTTTATTTTTTAAAGCCTGAATACAGAGCTAAGAGGAGGTCTAGTTTTCTCTCAGAACACTTCAATTACAATATATACAATATAGTCTAAAAGGTTATTATGAATGATTGTCCAATGATGACAAAAAAACCCTGCCTAACACAGCTTTAATTAATTTAATTTGGATAGTTTTTTTGTGGTACTACACTGTGTCCATATTCCATAAATTTAGTTCCAGTACCTGTTGTTGTTTAATAATGAGTCTTATTGGGATAATAAATGGAATCAAAGGATACCACAGACATTATTCTGTGCCCTTTATTTGGTTATTCAATGTAGGAACTACCCTGGATGATGAATTTTAAATGACTTTGCAATTTGGTCTAGGGTGTACTGTGTGTGGACACATATTGCATTATTACCATAAGCAGCCACTCCCCTCTCCGTACGGGTGAGCAGGTATCTGAAGAGCCTCTGAGTGTAGTCAGACTCCGCCATGGGCTGACTCAGACTGTGGACGAAGATTGCAGCCCCGCCGTAGGCCTCCAGCACCGGGCTGAGCTGTCGCTGAAGGAAGATGAAGAACTCCTGGTGCTCTGCAGAAAGGCTCACCTGGAGAATAAAAAAGAACAGTTGGACGAACGTGTTTAATGTTCTGACAAGTTATTCATTTTGAGGGAGAGAAAGTTAGTTCAACAGAAATCAATGTGTACAGTACGACAGAGTTTCTGGCAGTGAATGTTTTTAATGATCCATGCTGTTATGTTCATGCTGTTGTGCTTCAACAATTAGGTATAAAAGTCTATTAAACCAGACCTTTAAGTAGCGATCTCTCTGCTCCTCTCCAAAGTCACTGTCTTCATCCTCCTCGTCGCTCCTCCAGGAGAGGGGCTCTGGGAACTTTTTGGGCCAGGGTTCCTCTGTGGGGCTGGGGCTCAGTTCCTCCTGGTCCTCCTGACACACAGACACACTCACATCAACAATTTTGACCACTTGTGCCATGATAAAAAGAGAATCCCACAAAATACTACAATCATGTGATTGTAGCTGACAGTACTTCCAAAGATGTTAGCCAAAGTTACTGTCACTCTTTTCCACCAACAGTGCACACTGACCTCTGCTACATAGAGAACTCCATACTGGATCAGCCGCGTAACTGCATCGTGGAACACCTGGTAAATAGTCTGACAGGGCTGTGGGACAGAGAGGAGAAAAAGCTGTGAAACATGGAAGAAACATTCAAATGATCTGAGATCAGAGAAAACCTAGTGTGGATATGGGCTGGTCATAGTACTCCCAACATGCATTCTGACTACTTGATGGGCTCCTTTTGTGCAGTTTGCAAAGTGCAGGAATGTGGCAGAAATGAGCAGAACTTACTGGTGCGACGGCCACCTCGTTAATAAGGAAGTGGGAGAGCCCGGCAGCTTTGCGGATGAGTCTTTCCTGACTGAGAGGGAAGCTATCGGGACCACCAGGCTGTTGATTAGACTCTGATTCTACCACCAGCTCTCGCTGCAGTGACAGGATGCTGCAGGCTGGACACAAATGATGAGAGAAATTTAGAGGAGACAAAACTAACATCTGTAGGCCTAAAGAAACTGTGAGTCTCTCTAAACTGCCACAATAGTCTAACAGAATATTTTTTCTCTGTCAAAGGACTGAAGAATAACAGATCAGTGACACATCAGAGTGAGCACAAAACTTAACCAGATGGCTCAACATACCAATGATTGCATCAGAGATGAAAACGTGGAAAAGGCCATTGCTGTAGAAGTTGAGCTCGAAAAGCGCTGGCACAGTTTGGCTGGGTGCAATGGTGAACTCTCCGTTGCGATTTGCACTGCTGGTCACATTGACGCAGTTTCCCAGCAGGTGGAGGGCACGCATTACCACATCCTCTGAGTTCCCCGAAAAGCCCAGGTCAAAGTCCCGTGACAAGATCTCCTCCTTCATGTTGAAGAAGTCTTCCACCAGCTTGGACAGCACCACGCCCTGGAGCAAAGTGGAGGAAACACATGCTGAAAATGTGCATCTTGCCCAAAAATGACTGACCCCATAAACCGCAAACATCCAGAACACAACCCACTAAAGTGACCGTAAGTGTTTAATGTGTAGCACTTGACAATTCCTCAGGGCAGAAAGACTATTTCAGTGGATGCTTTTCATTTTAAGACACTTGCATCAATGTGCCAGCAGAGGGCAGAGGCTCTCTGCTAATGTACAGCAGTGTTGAGGATTCAGCAAGAACAAAATCTCCACATTCATTACCACCATGCAGAGGTCTGTGACATTTAGATCACCTTGGCTAGTGTAAGGGGGGTAGCATGATGGAGAGAAGGTGGATTAAGATGAAAAAATGAGAGAGAAAAAGAGGAGGAGTTGAAATCTAAAGAACAGAATAGGATGGAAAAGGAGAAAGAGGGTGCAGTAAATACAAGCAGAGCAGCAGGAGAGAGGTTATACAGAGGACAGTTGGCCTTACCTGTCTGTGTCTGTACAGCAGCAGGCAGGCAATAATGTGGGTAGACATGATCGCTGACGACTTATTAGCCGCTGTGAGGGAAGACACAAAGAGAATACTATATGTTGCAACCTACAACAGAAAGATAACAGCCAAAACATAAACAGTGTTTGAACTGAACTTAATGCCACACAGCTGAAAGACACATGGCAGAGTTCAGACCTCAATCAAAGACGAACAGCTTTACAACTTTGAAAATGACACCAAACATAAAAATGTCCTGACTAAGACAATAACATGAATGCTATATGGGATATTAATGTTGAGCAAAAGGAAGTTATACAAACAAGACTGGTTAATAATGACTAACATCATATTCTAACAAACATTTTCACTGTGATAAACGTTACAATTTTATTTATTTGGCAGCCTGCTGGCTTAAAATAAATCTTATAAAAATGTTTAATGTACTGGGTTTGTTTTAGGTAATTAGGTGTGAAAAGATCCAAGAGTTGAGTATAATGATGATACAGAGAGAAAGAGAAATGGATATGTGCATGTGTGTGCGCGCGCATGTGCACATGTCTCAGGACAAGGGTTACTATTGGTCATCTTAAGCATAGTTCAAGTTCAGGAGTGTAAAACATTAGTGGACACCAACACTTGTACTGCACTCCACCTCTCTTCTGCCTCACTATCCTCCCCTTCACCCTATTGGCTGAAAACAACATGCCATCCAGCTGGAGGCTTTGTGATTGGCTGAGGGTAAAAAAAATTGAGCTAACATAGGAGAATGCAGCTAAATGAGCTGGGGAGAACCGGTTTCTGTTGTGCTACCCTGGGGCAAAAAGCCCTGAGTGATGTGGAGCGGATGGACTGATGCTGTGCTGTGTTGGATTTCAATTAATGAAGGCAGAATGATGGATAGAGTTTCATGAATGCTGCCTTTGCTCCGGCAAGCAGGTGCACCTTTAACACAGGATGAAAAGGAGTACAGTTGTGTCTGGACAAGATAAAAGGATACAAGGAGACCCTCATGAAGCAGCAGCCAGATGCTCGAACATCATAAGTGAATGAGATGTGATTGAATAAATAATGCTACACTACATATAGCTGAACGTGGCTTCCTGGTGAGTTTGTGATGACTCATGACTTGTCACGTCTTTTGCTTATTGTCTCATCTTTCTAAACCACAAACTAACAACACAGAGCTATGAAATTCACTTTAACATTGTCATTAAAGGCACAACAGTCTGGAGTTTCTCGGTGGCGACAGGGTTACAATATGAGGGTAGTAGTAAGGGTAGTATGCTGGTTGAGTGGTTGTAAATTTCTTACTGAAGAGGACGTGCTTGGCCAGGTTGTTAATAAGTTGTCTCCTGAAGATGTCATCATGCAGCTCCCTGTTCAGCTGCTCCTCCTCCTGCCCATTGAACAGCTGAGCGTCTGGCCTGGAAGAATAAGAAGTCGACATGTGAAAAAGCTTCACTAACATGACTGTGTACAAAACCTCTTTTATGCTAGCTTGAAAATGTACACATAATTTCAAACAGTGGTTTCCAACATCAAAGCTATAACTATCACTGTGGCACATGATTGAAATCTATAAAAAGAGATTTTTTTTAAAAACTTTTTTGTTTAGAAAAACATGACGTGAAATTTAATAACATATTAAATCATACACTTTTCGCTGTTTATGCAGGACTTGACGTATGCTGTAAATGTAAACGAACTGCCCCTTATTTGACATAAACACTAATCTGAGCTATATGTATTCTGTAATATGGCATTACAATTTCAACCAAGCATGCAATATATAATCTAGGAAGGACTGGCTTTTATGTGGGACTTATGGGAAGGATATGCTACTCAGTAATGCCATCATTTAGCATTATGTGAGTAGTATTATAAATGCATTCAGGCACTTTTTATAAAATGAGTATTTCATGCAGCTTAAAGGGTTGAAGGGTTTTCGATCAGCTCTGCTGGCATGGTGTCTGAACTTGTGACTCTGAACCAGCTGCAATGGAGTGCTGCAGTCCTTCAAGTACTGTATGACTGTATCCGTTTTATTATGCAGCGACAGCGCTGAACTGAAGTGACCCCTGCCGATGTTAACTCAAGTGCTGTTCTCAGATGTCAGATAACAGACCCTGCCGTGAAGTGGGAGGAGGGAGAAGTCGAGTGTGGGTATGAGGGTTTATGACGTAAGAGGTGGAACTGTCGGTGGTTTGTGCATGTGCAGAGTGCAGAGGAAGATATCATTGACTTTCAGAGCTGGAGGTGAAAGTTTGCACTTACTGTGCAGAAATAATTGTGGGCATCAAGTTGTGCTCCAGAGACACTGGTGGTGGAATGTGGCGGCTTCTCTGGGAGTCCAAGTACTCCTACATTCAACAAACAAAAGGTTTATGAAAAATACAGAGTCAGACAAACAGAGGGACAGCTTTTCTAACTTTTGGTTCATGAAAATTTTTTTCAGAATTTAACTGTGACAATTACAGTTTAAACTTTATATTGGACACACTTTGAGCTTAAAATCAAGGGTGTTCTCCAAATTGGTATAACATTAATAGTTTGCCTAACAGCTGTAGTTGTATTTGTTTAAAAGCTGATACAGATGTGCAGTCAGTCACCTTTAGGGAGAAGGGCTGGTTGAAGTCAACTCGGACGCAACCGTAGTTCTTCCTCAGCATCCTGAAGACTCCACATGCTATTCCCCACAAACTCTCATTCTTCTTGGGCTTGCCCTGGTGGGATTGAAGAGTTCAGTTCAGACAGTTGTAAAAAAAAAAACAACCTCTAAATCACCAATTTAAAAGCCATAATGCATTTTATTGTGCTTTTTGGTGGAGGTTTTCGTTGCCAAAGCAAACAGTAACAGACATCATCTAAGTTCTTACCAGCTGCTCACTATTGTAGTTGCCCTCAATAATACGGTCGTACGAGATGCCAACTGGAACCACCAGTACATCTGGGATGGAACCAGTGCACAGCGTGTCTACCACGATGGACAGCATGCCTGCACGCGCTGTAGACGGCTTACCACTGCGGGAGCGAGTACCCTCCAGGTAGATTTCCAGAAACTGCTGCTGACGTAACAACTCCTCTGTATACTGGAGTAAATGGAGGAAACATGTTTAAGTGGGATAAAGTTAAATAAATAAAAAAAGGTGGCATTGCTTATTAGAAACGAGACAAATGTGTCATAATACATTATAAAACACAAAACTGACTCCAATGCAGGGTGGAGGTAAGACACGTGAAGGCTGTGCAGCTGCTGTATATGCAGCCTAACAACAAGTTAAAAATGAGTGGTGGTCATTAACAGTTTGATCCCTTTACACACTACGGGGAACCAGGCACGTGCCAAGGCAGCCATGTTGTGTAACAGTATGAACACAGTTGTCTCTTGCTATGTGGAGACTTTTGAGAAGAGAAGCTTTAGCCTGAAATAGACACTATAAAGACTTTTTAGAAGAGATGCTTTAGCCTGAAATAGACCCCAGGCTGTGACATTTAGCTGTGAAGAGACAGACATCCACGTTCAGCTTTCACAGAACGAACCACAGTTAAAGCATCATGCGGCTTTGTTTTATTGTTAGCATTTCTGCCCATAAAGGAGTTCCGCTAATTACTTTTCTGTGAACCACACAGGCATGCCTGCTTAAAGTCCTATCTTCCACCACACTGAGGCACTACTTGATCCCATTTTTAAAACTGCAGTGACAAATTTTAATACCCTGTTTGGGAGAATGTCCAGTAAAATACTGGCGGCACAATGGGATAAGATATAGGTCATCATTTCCAACAGTTACTCCTGTCGTCAGCTGATAACTCTTATCTTAGGGGCACAATACAAACTTATCTTGGACGAACAATATACAGTTCTAACACAGCCTAACACTCTCGCACAAACTCCACACATAAATAATAACAGTAATTCTCAACTCTGATAGAATGGTGCTAATAAATAAATCCAGTAAGTAGGCCAACTATTTTGTAGAAAGCACATTTAGAGTCCTCCAAGTCCTCTGGCATGCTACAAGTAGCTTACGATGACAAAGCATTAATATTCTCAGTAGAACAGCTCTGAGACTAGAAGCCTGTAAAGCCTCATTATCCAAATACTAAAGCTGAACAAAAGGTTCAGATTCCAGTTTTAATCAGGTTCTCTAATTTCTCGTGAAGTTTATTCAAAAAGCTTTAGCATCAGTGCCTTTCTTGAGATGCATAGTGTGCACAGTTGGTTTTCAAAATATATTTCAATAAGTAGACAAGTTATAAATCATAATATAAAATATAAAAATAAATCATTTTCACTATACATCAACCTGTATTAAAACGTCTTTAAAATGTTAAAAAAAATTAGTATCCCTTCACAATTTCACCCAGGCAACCACCAATCACAAGAGTCAAACTGAGACCATCTGTAGTTATATCAATTTAAACAGCAAGCTACAACTCACAGTTTGTCATGTGATACTGCATACTACATTTTTTTATTATTACATGCATTATTAGATTGCTGATAATGGTTATAGGTATGTTATATCAGACATATAAGCCTGTTGGCTTAAGCATAGTGATGAAAATCAGCATGTCTCAGTTGATTAGCATCTTATTATTTTTAACAACTTTGTTAAAAGATAAAGGGCTAATGGTCCAGTAGCCCTATGAATTCTGGAAAAACAGAAAACAAAATAGCTGGACAAACATTACGTAAAGAAAAGCTTTTAAGTTTCCCTCCCCATTATTCAGCACACAGCAGAAAAGCCTAAAGACCACTCGCAGTTACATAATTACACACTAGCAACAAAAAAACCCAACCCAAAAACCAACTAGTAGACTTGACTCAGGGCATGGACTCAGTTTTCTGTAAGATGCACAGAATTGTGTAATGGTATTTTAACTGAGCATCACAATGGGTTCACCTAATTGTATACAATTAGTAAGGTAAAAATAAACAGGATGATAAGTCCACTCCAAACTTCTCAATTTAAACATTGTTATTTATTTAGAACATTTTCTTCTAACACACCACACATAAAAAACTCCTCCCGAACCTCACTCTCGCCTCCCAAACAAAGAAGAGTTGAATCTCACTTGGTTGTCCCTTCCCACTCTCTTACAGTCAAAATGGTGGCAAAGCTGACAAAAACAGGGATTTATTCATCTCATAGTGCGCAACATTTTGGTGGTATGAGAGATTAGCTGCAGACACCAAGACACACCAGGCTTACATGTGGCGGAGAAAAAAAAACCCCAAAAAACATAGAATGACTCACTGTGTGCAAGAGGGATCTGTACAAAATGTCTTTCTTTCCATCTCCGTTCTCCTCCATTCTTCGCCGTATGAAGAATCCTCCCAGTTTACGGATCAGGGTGCTGAAAACAATCAAAGTTTTATTAAGTGGGCTAATTGGCTGCACCAGCACATAATCTGCGGCTGTCAATATATAAAAAAAACAGCTATATATATATATATATATATATATATATATATTGTAACCTGTTGTTAGCTAAGCTGCCTGTCGATTAACTTTCCCCAACGTAAAATCAGTGCTTCAGTCGAACTCCTTAGTTCAGCTTTCATTTCTTCGATTTATTTCCAGGGAATTCCCTTTCTTCTGATACCAAACTGATCTTTGTATTTTCACTTACAGAGAACAAAAACACACCGGATCAAACTTGACGTGAAGCTACATGGGCCTTTACCTGAGAATGGGGATGCTTAGGTTGTTTCCAGCAGCGATGTGTGGGGCTTTGATGTTGTGACAGAACAGGATCAAGGTGATGAGCAGGTAGTCGATGTGGGATTTGTGAACAGGGAGGAAAACCATGGGGACATTTTGCTGCAAAAACCAGACATGGATTATTTAAAAGATCTAAGATGACAGATGGGACAGTAAAAAAAAAAGTATAAGGATTTGTACCAGCAAAAAAAATGTCTCTTTGAATTTAATGTCTCCAGTAAATATACTGGACATTTACCATGTATCCATGAACAATGTGCACACATTGCATTACATACTTAACAACAAGTGTATTGTATGTGTACACTGTGTATGGAAAACAACTCCTCACACATTTTAGTGCAGATTCTCATTTAAGTGTGTAATCAATTTTAACTGTGTGTGTGTGTGTGTGTGTGTGTGTGTGTGTGTGTGTGTGTGTGTGTGTGTGTGTGTGTGTGTGTGTGTGTGTGTGTGTTGTGTGTGCTACTGACCTCTGTAGCGGCTTTCTTGACCATTTCCAGCTGGCCCTTGTGGATCTGGATGCTCCAGAAGAAACCATTAAAGAGCCTCAGGAGCACCCAGCCCGTCAGCCTGAACAACACAAAAAGTGAAAGTGTTGAACAGAAACAAAACAAAAAAGCAAAACTTGATTCAGTATCAAATCCAATTCAGGGTAATTCAGTGATATATTATAATGACAGACACATTTCAGACTTTTGTATGTACCTGATGAAGGCTGGTGAAATGTTGGCCACCATCTCCTGGAGGAAGGCCCTGGCTTTCTGCTTTACTTTACTGATAGCTTTGTTCTGCTGGCCAGGCTGGCCTGCTGCATCATCCATATCTGTGGCTACCTTCTCAATAACCCTCTCCACCCTGCAACAGATTAATCACAAACATTACGATGCCATTATTGTCAACTGACACCTTCATCAATAACTATTGAGAGCAGAGTGTTTCAGAATTTCTCTGAATGCGGTCTCCTTTTGCACACTTTATCCCAAACTGTATATAGCTGAGTGTTTTCACTCCCTGTATAGTTTAATCCTCTTGATGTTGCCAAGGTCATCAGTTTTAATCCCACTGGAGCCGCTAGATATTCTCATGATGCTCTAACGTGCACTGGATGGAACATTCCTAAAAAGGTTTCGTGTTACACTGACACCTACCCGCTGCTGTTGAGCACATTGTCCACCACGTTCCTGGCGAACATGTCCTTGTTGACATCCCTCTCCATGACAAAAAGCACATAGCTCAGCCTCCGCGCCAACCAGCCCCGCTGCCTGCATGAGCACACACAAACATAAACGTGGACCAATGTACAACGGAGCAAGAGAAAACATATTTTTAAATACTTTATTCTGTGTGAATGAATTAACTGAGAATACAGAACAATATTTAAAGTAATATATCTGTGACTATATTTAACATACAGACAAAGTTATAGTTTTGCTTCTAAGGAACAACTGCTGGAGTACAAATGACACCAAACTTGGTCTTAGTTGTTTAAACTGATTTCTGGTAACTTAACACATTTTCAGTAACCAGAGAGCTGCTCAGGTTGATAGATCCATTACACACAGCTTTCTAAAAAAAAGCTGCAGAAGTTTAAACCCTAATCTAATATTTTTATATTTGGCAAAACTATAAATACTAACTTATCCAAAGTGCCTTCAGTCCATCTTGGTTCAGGGATGTCTTTGTCTAAATGTTGATATAAACTTAGTTCAGTTTTTGAGATGAAATGTATAGCATGATGACTAAAAGCATACATTATAGTATGTATATATATTCAAAGGACTGGCTTGGAATTTACCCCAAACCCATGTTCATAATGTTTAGAGTCAAGGTATTAAGGTGTCTTGTTGAGTTATCACTGGATGCACGTGTACTGTGTCCACTGACAAACACTCTGAATTATTCAACTGTCTACCTGTCCACTGTTTCACACAATGATCCCCTTAATTTAAAGCCACTAATTATACACAGGTTAGGAAGGACAACACCTCTCCACACTGTACTGATTGTACTCTACAGGAGGTATTTGAACTCAAGCTCTTGTTGAAAAGTACAAAGAGAAATTTAAGATTAAGATATGTAGTTTTTAAAGTTGTTTCTCTTACCAAGGCAATCAACTACTTAGAGCAACATATTGTGGAAGGGAAATTATAACTTTAATGGAGTAGTTGTTGCTTTGTGTACCTAGTGTGAGTCTCATTGATGTAGATGACATTGCGCAGACCCAGAGATGGAATACTGGGGTTGAACAGCTTCTCCTAGAATAGAAACAAAATGATCACTCACCACAAGAAGATGATTAACATTGTAATAAATCAGCAAGGGAAAAAAAGAGCCTTGGTTTTGCTAATTTAATGAACTAAAACATAACAATATAATTCCTTTAAATGTATTCATCTTTGGTGAATACCTGTCTAATTAAGCTAGGAATGCACACTGAACTGTCAATCCTCACAGAGCTAAACAACTTGGGGCTTCTTGGGAAGTTACACTAAGCCGGTCTGATCTGTTTTGTGTTGATTTGTTATTCAGTATTTTTTGTGCTATTATTTAACTGGCTTGTCACATTTTAATGCACGATTCATTGTGTTTTTCCCAATGCTGCAGGAAAGGTTAGTCTATATGTTGGAACTGAAACTAAAAAAAGAAAAAACAAACTATGCTAGAAATGTTGCAGCATCTTTCTGATCATGAAAATGTTATGAAGAAAACCATAATACTCACATATCTCTTAAACAGTCTATAACTTGTAGTAAAATAACAATGTGTGCTTTGAAATAAATTTGGATGTGTTTGATACATAGAAAATACATTTTAAAGTTCAACTGGACTTCATGTGTCCTCAAAAAGCCATAGGTGATGTGTGCATATGTCTTGCTAATTATACATAGTCACATTGGAATAAACAATACACTGGACCTGACAAGAGTCTAGTAAATGTACTCATGTCAAGCTTATTAGCTGAGGTGTAACTTTACCCAGCTCTGTGGTGTACAGGAGTGACAGCAACGACCCACGAAGGGCCTCTTTCTGTTCAGCAGTCCCTCCTTCCACGTGCTGGTGACACAGCGCAGGACTGACGGGCTGGTGCTGCGGTCCTGGACACACATCCGTGCACAAAAATCAGTTATTGTGACGGAATAACAAAAAATACAAATGGACCTATTCTGTGGAACAAATGTGTGCTAAGCCAAGATTAACCACTAATGATCCTGTAAGATGTGTAAAGCTGATCTTATAATGCCATTACAAGGATGAATTGTTGATTCGGGTCTGTTGTCTTACCGAGTCATCATTGGGGTGTTTCCAGCGGTTACACCACTGCTCTCCGTTGTTTACCTGCAGCAACAAGCCATCTGACAACTCCATATTGTCTCCTGTCCTTTCCGCTCCCTCCAGATCACACCACTAGCTGGCAAGCTGGTAAGACAGAAGAATATCAGAAAATTACATTTAAAATGAGTTTAATACAGCCACCCTAAAATTCATAATCTATGCAAGTAGTAATCATTCACAAAAATGCAATTTTTTAATCAGCTTTTTGATCAAATGTAAATAAGAAACAGAAGTTTTAAAAAATCATACTTAAAATAAACAAAACAAGCACTTAACCTTAAAAATGAACTCCTGACAAAGCAAATTTTGAGAATACAAATTAACACAGAATAAAACCCATAATAATTGAAGACTTGTCTTCAGATACATCACTATTAGCAGATAAAGAGTGAAAGTTTTTTCCCCTTTTCAGATAAAATAAGAACCCATCTGTTGGATAATATCGTTACGACTAGATTTTCTTTTCTGTGTGAAAAGCTGAAACATTACACTGGTAAATCTTTTCATTATCGATTCAATTAAATATCTAAGGATGTTGTGATGATTATCACTATTTTACAAAGCCAAAGGTGACGTCTTCAGATGTCGTCCTTGTTGTCCTGACCAACAATCCACAAGTCAAAGATATTCAGTTTACTATCATAGAATAAAGAAACCATAAATTAATCACATTTGAGAAGCTGGAACAACAGAATCTAAAACAAGAAAAAAGTAAAATAATTATTCAAAATGATTAATTATCAAAATAACTGATGAATAATTTTCTGGTATATTCTGTTCATATTGTACTTCTATTTTTCTACTTTATATATACAGTAATATATACATGTAAAATAGCACAGTACACGCTACAACATCTGACTGTGAGCAGAGACCATATGTTACCAGCCTCACTTCAAGATGACTGCTGAGAAACTTTGACCCCTCCCATGCGATGCATCACCCTGCTCTCATTAATCAACCTACTTGTTAAGTTTCACTGATCACCTGTTGGGTCCAGTTAGGCCAGATTTTCTGAGTAATGTGACGTTTACATTGTTTTACTCATCCTCTGACACTTTACCTAGATACAATTACAGGCTTGTCCACAATACACTGAATAACAAGCAACAATCCACAGCAGAAAGTATTGTGCGGTACACACCCAAAGATATGAAAGACAGGGACACTATGAACGACCAGGTGACACTTAAAAAAACTTGATGCTGCTTTAATGTCTGAATTCATTTTAATCATTTATCTTTTGCATCTCCCTCATCACACTTCAATATCATTTAATCTTTCAGCAACTAGACTTGCTTAAGTCACACTAATGCTCGTGAGATATTTGACGCACCAGTATAACACAGATTTTTAACCAGCCTTGTATCATTACAATGTGAGTAGTGTGCAAATAAATTATGTTTAACTTCCCTCCACGTTTTCCTGCACCCAGAGCTCCCCGTTCATTTGCTGGCAAAAGTCTGCTGGGTGAGCCAAAATACAGCTTTGGAAATCTGCATTAGATTACAACCACATTTCCTCATTCTTTAAGTAGTGGTGCCTTCAATTTCAACAGTGAAATGTGGTTTTCCAGAAACACTCCCATTCACCATGTTACAGTCGCAATAGGGGAAAGCAGGCACTAAAATATCATACTACTAAATACATTCAAATATCAATATATTTTGGAAGAAAACTAGTTTCATGATACAAAGCTAAATATCGCACTGTTGAATCAAACACAACCACAATCAGACCAGCTAAGCTACACTGCTACATTTCTCTGTGATTCATCCAGTTAAGCTGAATCACACCAACACTAGCTTTAGAGTATAATCTCAGAGCAGAGATGTGGCGCCACTATTACAACTTATGAGACTGAACATGTTGCTGTTTAAATAGTGTGGAAGAATAAGAGACCACAGCAACTGTAGAGACCACGCTTCAAATGTACAAACATTTCAAATTTTGTCAAACTAAATTGTTCCTCATTAAAGATAAATATAGTTTTACAGTAGTGCCACCAAAGCAAATAATATAAATGTTTTTCATCTACAGAAGCTACAAAGTCAGTTTATAGATAACATGAAGCTGTACAGCCCTGGGATACACCACCACCAGGAAACCTGGACCAGCAGCACAAATAATGAGCCCCAGAGGAGGACTGGGATGACTCACTACTGTATTCACTGTAGCTCTATAAATATCTGTTACAGCTTAGTTACATATTACAGAGACTTCATTAATCAAATGTTTTGATTAATCAGTTATCTATTAGTATCAGTGATTGGCTATTTTTTAATGTTTAATCAGAGGCCTCTTAAGACTTTCAGACAGTATAGAAAAGGTAAGCATTTAGGGTATGCTAAAAACATATTTATTAAGTATTAAAATCTGTTGCTTCAGCTACTTAACAAAAAAGAGACGTTATTTCTCTCTTTATATATATAATATTTTAGGGATAATTATCCATATAAAACAACAGATTTGACAGTTTTTCTTGCAGTTTGTTATTTGTGTGTCTTTTTTAGAGGCCTGAAATGACCGTCACTCACATGGTCTCAAACTATGCTGGTTACTGTCTTGCTCAACCTTTGTTACATTGGAGGTGTGCAGCGTCTGGGCCCCAAACACCCACAAAGACAAGACAATGACAAACTTTGACAACGCACACAGTCAGCCTGCTGTTTCTCTATTGTTTCCTCTCTACTTATTAGCAGGTGAGCGATAGCCAGGACGAGGTCGCTGCAGTGGGACACAATGAGCTTCAGGTCATTCAAAGACTCTTTTTACATAAAGTACAGTCCACACAGTCCAGTTCACTTTTCTTAGTTAAATGTGGACTTGATACTAAAACAGGGAGGTAGATTAATTAAGGTACTGACTCTAATTTTAGTAATTAAGGACTGCAAATGGATTTGATTATTATACAATTAACACAATACAATAAACTCAGGTTTTTTGGCACTTCTCTTGCCTATTTAATCTTTTCTTTTTTCCATCTAACTTAATATTATTCTTCTTAGTCTTTTTATCTTTTTTTAAAACTTTAATATATTATTGTTGTGTGCATCTTTTTCTCATGTGTTTGTGGTGTGTATGTGTTATTGCTGTGTGTAAGGTGAGCAGCAAAGTAAGAATGAATCTTGATGAACAGCATTAACAGTCACTTTACTATATGCACACTTTACATGTAAACACAGGCAAATTTCCCAACTATCCACATTCAATATAGTTGAACCCTTCTATGCAGTGAGTTGGAGATGAACCTTGACCACCCAATATGTTGGTGATAATATCCAAAAGTAGCTTGCTTTGACATTGACGTGTCTGATACAACAAACTATTCAAATAATTCAGAAGTTTCAAGAAAAATATACCATCTGTGTGAATGAGTATATACTGTCACGTTGTACTAAAACAACTGCTGTGCCAAAATATTTACAGTTCAGCAATTAAAATGCAGTGAGTTGGAGATGTACCTTGACCACCCAATATGTTGGTGATAAGATCCAAAAGTATCCTGCTTTGACATTTACGTGGCTGATACAACAAACTATTCAAATAATTCAGAAGTTTCAAGAAATATATACCATCTGTGTGAATGAGTATATACTGTCACGTTGTACTAAAACCACTGCTGTGCCAAAATATTTACAGTTCAACGATTAAAATGCAGAGTATATGATTATATGTATATGTTGCAGATTATTCCGAAAGCCTGTAAGAGACGAGGACAAAGTGCAAAGAAAAACAAAGATAATTGACAGAAAACACCACAGCCAGTGTGTCTCATTAGTTGGAAATAGGTTAGTGAGTCATTTTATGAATGAATGCTCTGATGCTAAACTCTGAATGTGTGTCAGAAGGTAGTGCAGCCTCACATAAGTGTCCAGCAGTGGATGTATGCACTTTGTCCTGCTGTTGTGGGGTGATGGCTGCTTGAGGATACGCACACTGATGAGGGAAAACTGGGTTCTCAAAAGGGTCAATGACCGAGAGTACTGCACATGATGGGGTGACTTTGTTGGAGGCAAAACAAAGACGTTGATGAATGAAGAGCAGTAGTGATTAAGTAACAGATGATGGGCAGCCATATCGTGACATTAAAGTTTCCATGAAGATTAATCTGACTATATTGTGCCTTCTTTAGCATTCATATTAATATAATTAAATCCATTTAATCTTGATTCCCAAAAGATACAAGAATGTGTTGGAATGATAAGAATTGAGATGAGAATTGAGATGTCGCTGCAGTATTTATAAGCAATGCACTAATATAATTTTGAGGCAACATTACAAAATATCCAATATTTTCCATTAATATAAAACAGGCTGGGAAAACTCATACAAATATGTAAAACAGGTTAACCCTTAGGCTACATACCTCTTCTATCTTATCTGTGAAATTCATTAAGATCATTTTGTTATAGCACTATATTTACTGTGAAGTTAAGCAACACACACCTTGCAAATATATATATTTTATAAGTCAAAACGTTGGTAAAATACAACAAGTTATAAACAGTAAAAAATAACATTATACACCTGTATTTCTTTTTGAAGCTGATATCAGAAGTCAGGCAGTATTAAGCGTCTTATGTAAAATGGGAAATCCTTTTTTTTATGAGACTACATTTGTACTCAATCACATTTTATTTGTCTTTACGTACACTTGACAAGAGTTTCCCTCCTACTATACATCACTAGGTTAATCTGAGCTGTCTGCAATAAGCTGTCTGCAATAAGCAGGTCAAACAGGAGAAGTCTCTGTGTGACAGATGGGCTGTGTGCAGATAACTAGCTGTGCAGACAACAATGGCTCAAAAAACCAGGCTGCCTGACGTCTGGCTTAGTTTCAAAGTCACGACGATTTTTTTTTGTTTGTTTGTTTATTTGAAGGGCGTCTCGTCTCCTAATAATGTAGAATGCTAGTCAAATAGCCCTTGCACCATTTGGCGATTCGTGTTATAAGTAATTGAACCGTGTCTCTCACCGTCTCTAGCACATTGCAGAGAGCCACATGAGGCAAACCTGACGCTATTGTAGAGCTTTACAGGCACCGACAACGGGACTCAATTAGCCTGACGCACGATAGTTACGTCAAAATAGGATTGCAGTTGACGTTAGTTCATTTAATTTCAGTCACCGGGGCAGACAGGAGACGTTAAACCTCCACCGGTGCTTGCCAAGGTTCTTCTTGAACTTCAATGTCAATGCAGAGTTAACCGGCTAACGACAGGCTCTGTGTCGCTGAGAGCAGCCCTGGCGTGATTTAGCTTCTAACGGGTCATAAATGTGCCAAGCTAACGTTACAATACGGTTATTGTTGCCATGACAATGCACACACGCACGGCATTTAGTAGCAGTTACTTTAACGTCGGTGATGTAGCTGCTAGCACTAGCCCGCTAACAAGGGGCTAGCCAGAACGACATCTCTTACCTTCAATATTGTGTTACGCTGACTCATATCTCAAAAATAAATCCGTCGACAGAACCGCACTCAGCCGTTTTGGTTAGGTGTTCTTTCACTAGCCCGTGTGTCTCGCCACAACAGCTCCCCTAATGTTCCCTTCTTCCTCCTCCTCAAAGGACTGGACGGCTCTCAGCGCTGACAGGCAAAGATGTGTGACAGCAGGCAGCAGGAGCGCTGTTGCAGAGTTGCCAGCTACGCACTTCGGCCAGAATCCAGCAGGGGGCGGCGCTGCTCACCGGAATGCTCACTCACTACCTAGTTACTTCGTTACCTAGTTACTCAGTTACTAAGTTATCCACTTACGTAGTTACTGTAACGTTCCTCTTTTTCGGTCCGTGTAAGAAGTCAATGTAACGCATTTCAGTTCAATTTTCCATAAAAAAAGAAGAAGAAATGGAGAAAAAGTTCACATAAGATTTGTATTCACAAAAAAACATTATTTGCTGTTTTGTGTATCAAAATATCAATATTTGTAGCATTATTTATTTTGTTAGGAAAATGACATATAAGATGAGCTAAGATGTGTCTTTATTGATCCCCCTTGGGAGAAATTCAAATTGACAAAAGCAGTATCGTGGGGGAAAAGCAGCATAAAGGTGAAAGTGATAAAAATAAATAAAATATTATACACAGTAAAACAATCTCTGTGTAAATAAATCTGCAATATATAAATGTGCAATATGCAGAAGTTCCTGAGATTATATACAAGTGTGCAATATTCCTGTGAACCAAAAATATCCTAAACAACCCCATTATTTAAGTTATTTTTAATTGAAATAAAATATTATTTTGAGTCTCTACACTGTATTTAAAAAATCTATTCAGAATTTTTTAATTAAAGATGTCTGTCACTTATACTTTTTACATTATTTACTTTATTTCTATTGAAATTGTTTTACTACTTTATACTATACCTCCTTTTATTTATTTATTTATGAACTGGAATGACTGATTGCTTGTATATTTTTTTGTTAATTCTATTTTATATCCTGTTAAATGTTGGATTGAAAAACAGATCAATTATGTTCCTTATATAAAACATGAATAATTGAAAATTGGAGAACTGAATTTAATTTTCTAAAATTGTATTTTTGTTTTTCAAACAGCAGTTGGCAACCAGTATATTAGGTGCATAACCTCTACCTTCTGAAAGTGTACAGAAAAGAAATCCTGCAAAACAAACTCAGAGTAAACTCTTCTGCTCTGCCCACTTGGCAGTTTCATTAAAGTTTTTATGCTGAGCTTGTCTTTCTTTCTTCATACTGAGTACAGTCCATGATTGCAGGCATAATAGCCTCCTCAAACTGTCAGTGCTCACATAAATTGGTTGGGTGCATTCCTATTATACTATAATTGTTTCCTAATATAGTGTGCTGTTTAAATTAGAGTTACCTCAACCTTATTCTATTATTATTGCACATGACTTCTTTCCTTAACCTATCTATATTTCTTACTGAATTATCTTTGTTCTGTAGCATTGTTTCTTGGCATCCTTTTTTCCAGAGTGAGAAAAGCTATCTATCTATCTATCTATCTATCTATCTATCTATCTATCTATCTATCTATCTATCTATCTATCTATCTATCTATCTATCTATCTATCTATCTATCTATCTATCTATCTATCTATCTATCTATCTATCTATCTATCTATCTATCTATCTATCTATCTATCTAGTACAGACGTGAAGGTTCACGGATGTTTCGCGCCCTCCAGTGTTCAGAACTTAGACAGCGCATCTAGTGGAGCGTACCACTGTGTTACCATGGGGGAGAGGAATGGGATGATTCAATACACTCCGTTTAACTTTTAAAACATAGTATAGTCCAGATATGACACAAATAATAATAGAGGAATCAAAATTAAAATATACGCACTGTATCTGCTAAATCAACAGCTAAACACTGGTTTTGCTGATACTATCATACTTCAGTCACCTGTGACGACAGCTATATTGGTCGCGACTCAGCCTTTCTATTTCCTTCGTGTTCCTCAAGCTAGCTGCAGCCATGAGGTAAGCCAGACATTTGACTTTTAAAAACGTGTTTTTATTCTAAGAAATCAGTTTAAAAGGTTATATACTTCTTTATTTATGGCCAAAGGGAAGACTGACTTAATCCGAATTTCAGTATACTCGCTTATTTCTACTAAAACACATGTAGGGCCTGTGTTGGTGAGTGAGGTTAGCCATGTTAACTGAGACATGTCACAACATGATCCCGAAAGGCCACCGGTCCTCTAAGCGGCGACGCAGCTGCCAACAGCTCATCTTTTGGCGTGTTATTTGAACAAGCTGATCTCTAAAGTAATTATGGTTAAGTAAATCAGCCATAATATCAAAGATGTATCATATTGTTTCGGTACCCCTTTTCTCTGCTTGAGTGGCACGTAAAGTTAGTGAGTACCAATACCTTCTAGTCGACTACAGGTTAGTGTTTCCATGCCAGGCACTTTAATTTTGCTTTTTATTTTCCTATTTTACGTCTAAAATCTATTTCAGGGTCTCACCCTAACAAGGATCAATATTGCACACCTGTGAGTTGCAGTCATCAGTCTGCCGTCTCCTGCCAAACCTGCAGAAAACCAACCACAAACACGCAATAAGATAATTAACTTACTTTAAAGTATAAACTTCTTATCAATGTAGTTTATACTTTTTAAAGCTCACTGGATTTAAATGGTGTGTTGTCACGCGGATATCAGATGAGAATAATGATATAAAACTATGGTAATCCAACAATAAACGGTAGTTTAGTTCAGTTCACATTGGAGTGTGAATATTATCAGTACTTTTGCTTTTGATTTATACCTTTTGGTTACTTTTTTGTATGCACTTATATCCATATTTTGAAAAGAGCCATATAAAGCTTTTGTCTACTATTTCCTATTAATTGTTGCCAACAATCATTTTGAATTAATGAAATATTTAGCCATAGAATGAAAAAGGATTTAAGATAGAAACCTGGACTATATCACTATAAATGCGAGACTACATGGACCTCAGTAAAAATGTCAAATGAGATATGATACTACTTACTATTTTCTGTGTTCAAATTCATAGAGAACGGCTGTTTGTATCACACTATTCCTAGTGTCTCAGCAAAAATGTTTTGCTTGGTTATCTAGCATGCTCAGGCTCCAGAAGCGCTTGGCGTCCAGCGTCTTGCGCTGCGGCAAGAAGAAAGTGTGGCTGGACCCCAACGAGACCAATGAGATTGCCAACGCAAACTCTCGTGAGTTGTTTCCCTTGCTGTCAAGAGTTCTCTTGATATACATGTGAATACCCTGGACTTTGTAGGCTGGTGCATCATCTGTCTTTATTGCACTGAATTTGTACCACAGGCCAGCAGATCCGAAAACTGGTGAAGGATGGATTGATCATCAGAAAACCTGTGACGGTTCATTCCCGTGCTCGCTGCCGCAAGAACACACTGGCACGCCGCAAGGGACGTCACATGGGCTATGGTGGGTAATTAATTCAAAAATGTCCTTATCCATTTCCTTAACACGCATACCAGTTTTAATCTAGATTGAATTCTACTTTGAATCCTTAACTCATTATTTAGTACAACATACAACTGAGTGCTGAAGTATCAATTAAATTCTGCAAATGATAGACTTTGACGATACTTTTGACATGGATGTTTCTTCAATTTATTGACTTTCAGTTCTTACAATTTATTAAATTTGATCTGTTTTCCTTCCACAGGTAAGAGAAAGGGTACAGCCAATGCCCGTATGCCAGAGAAGCTGACATGGATGCGTCGCATGAGAATTCTGCGCCGTCTTCTCCGTCGCTACAGGGAGTCCAAGAAAATTGACAGGCACATGTACGTGTGAAATTCAGCGCTCATTGCTGGGGAACAAGCCAGTATACTTTGGTTTTAATTCCAATTCCATGAAAAGTCATCTTGTTTTGAGACACTCTGAGATCATTTTCTTTTTTCTCCAGGTACCACAGTCTCTACCTGAGGGCAAAGGGTAACGTCTTCAAAAACAAACGCATCCTGATGGAGCACATCCACAAACTGAAGGCAGATAAGGCTCGCAGGAAGCTTCTATCGTAAGTTCAGATGAATATTTCCAAAAATAGGAACTTAAGTTATCATATTTTAATATATATATATATATATATATATATATATAACTTATAACTGCATATAACATTAATGGGAGCTGGCCATGTCATAACACAAATAAAACCTTTTACTACTAGTAAAATGTTCACCTTGAGAACATCATGCTTAGTCTATGCATTAGTTCATGATTTTTTTTTTTTTTCATTTAGTATAACTGTGACACTGAGATTAACTTTCACGTCCCTTTTCTCATCCAGTGACCAGGCTGAGGCTCGCCGTTCAAAGACAAAGGAGGCCCGCAAACGCAGAGAGGAGCGTCTCCTGGCCAAGAAAGAGGAGATCATCAAGAACCTGTCAAAGGAGGAGGAAACTGCAAAGAAGTGAATCTAAATTGACATTTCTTCTCAGATTTAGCATTTTGTTGTTAATAAATTTGGTTAAAAGAATAACATTGTTTTGTGATTATTGTTTGATGTAGTTAGTGGACGTTTTGGTATTAGAAATGACTGAATGTGGACTGTTGCCCAATAGGTAAAATGGCCAAACAAATGCCTTTTAATTTAAGTAGATCAACTCCTACTTTTATTTTATTTTTTTGACTTAGCTGTGTTTAGTCAGAATATTTAAACACTAGGTCAGAGGAATTTAAATATGGATGAAAGGGCTTCATGTACTGTATTTTGGGCTGCTCTTCTCAAAAGTCCAACAGGTGGCAGCAGAGAACCAGCACCAAAAAGTCACACCACAAGATAGCTGTAGATTCAACTTGATCATACCAAACTAAAAAGATATCACTTACTGTCCTTAATTTCTCCTCTCCATCAAGAGGGTTCATCAGCTCGTGACCAGTTTCTGTTCAGATACTAGATTTATGGCATGTTGCTGTTCCTGTGCAGTGAAATACAGAAACAGTAACTGCTGATTATGCAAGTAGACGGGCAACGTAATGAAAACGAGGATTTAGTAACAACAGTTGCTAAATTACAAAAAATAATGAATACTGTGATTTATTACACATAGGACATGACATTAAGACTTCTGTCATGTTTTCCAGTTATATTCTTAAATTATTTGATTGTGACTTACGTGTGTGTTTATCAGTCTGATTTGTATTTGATAGCAAAATGCATCTTTCATAAAGCTCTTTCAGAAACATACATATAACAGGCCATGCCTTGCTGAAGCAGTGAGTTCAGAAGTTTTCTGAGAACATACTGTGTATTTATAGTTACTCTATTTTAGACCTCTACTGTCCACTCCACAGAAAAACCTCAGGTTTTCCAGAGGAGGAATAATGGCCTTTATTTATACAAATACCTTGAAAGCAGAACCAGTGCTGCCTCCACCTTTGTGTTTAGCTGTCTGCCCATTCACAAGTCTGTTTTTCAGTCATTACATGTGTGTAATGCATTTCGTCCATGACTTATCAATTCATCTGCTTAGCTGTGAGCAATCATTTGGCCCGTTACCAGTCACTCTGAATTCAGCTGGCGAATATTGCAGTTGACATTGGCGCATAACCTCAGAGAGAGGTGAAGAACACATACATAGTTAGACTTTTTAGTGTAGATAGTTGATTTCTTGTAAAATGATGTAAGCCTGAACACAGGAAATTATTATTAAAAGTCCACTTTTCATAAATAAATGACTGAGATCATAAATTATTTTCTCAGCTTTTCCTGCAGACAAGAGAAGTCAAAATGTCTACATCGCACCTTCATTCAAACATTATCCTTTCTCCAGCGTACAACTGCTGTCATGTTTGTTAAACTTGAACTGCTGACGCTCTAGTCATCCAGTCATTTTCACTTCCTGCTCGGGCGTTGAAGGATTCCTTCTTTCATGCTCCCTGGAGAAGATGTGACTGAAGTGTTTGCAGATGCATCTGTTGCCAACCAGGACAGATCTGCTGTTGGTATGTATGTGTGTGTCTCTCTGAGGGTATGAGAAAAAGAATTTGAGGGGACTCTTCTCAAGTCTATTCAAAGCAGTAGCAGCCATTCAGATCACATGAAAGGCTTGATCACAATGCACAAAATATACTTGATTTTTTAAGACTTCTCGACTAGGAATACAATGGTTGAACCTCCTTAGATTTCTTCCACAACTTACACTAAAATCCCTGTTCACTGGGAGATGACTTCATGTTTTAAGTCTGGCTACACCTGGTGTTTGCGGATCATGCATAAGCAATATGACAGCTTTAGAGGTTGGCAGTGAGCAGCCCTCACATTTAAAATTTGGCTTTCAAAGGCCTTGAGGAGCTGAAAGAAAAGGCTTACTCAGCATAATGCATCTGCTTACCTTGACACTGATTTAATTTCGCTGCGCAGTAGCTTTTACACACACACACACACACACACACAGTACTTTAACTAAAGCTGCAATTTAAACATATGTAATCACTACTAAATGGATCTGTGGTATAATAAAAAAAAAAGAAACCATCTAGATGGATAAATGAAAGAGCTTCACAAAGATGTCGTAGGGATTACCGAAGGAGAAAACAGGCTTTGTGCAGCGAGGCCATTTTGTGGCTCAGTTAGTGTATTTCTTCATTACCAGGAGGCACTCCTATTTCCTGAAGCATGAGTTTTAATGGGATTAGATAAGGAGAGGAATATGAGCTGCAACCAAGCGGGGCTCTTTATTACAGTTGACCTTCAACCCAGGCAAAACAAATGGAGCACCCTTAAGAGTTTAGGATATCTTCAGCAACAATCAAGATGAGGAGATGAGAGTAGTTAATGGTCTATTTTTAAATGTCAAAACAATTATCTAAAATCTGAAAGAATTACCCTGCACTTGCCAGTTCGATGACCCCTTTTTCATTTTGTGTTGGGCTGCCTCTCTTCTTTGGGCTATAACTAATAACTGGTTGTCCTATCAGCTGCTGTGTTTTTGTAATTTTTGACTTTATTTTATGATGTGAGTCTGATTCTGTCCAGTGTTATTAAGTATCATGATACCTTTTTTGATTAGTTTGCTCATAAATTGACATTATTAACCTAATCATGTCACTCTTTCTAATCCACCTATCTCTCATTTTGATCCTATATTCATTCCTCACGTTTATTTCACTCACCTGTAATTTAGTTGAATAGATGGATTGATGTACTGTATCAGGTTTAATTCTCCCCCTCATGTTTGTCTCTTTCAACTGATGATTGGAAGAGCGCTCTGTGATAAAGATCACAGATCAGATAGACACAGCTGTCAGATTTGATATCCAGATGCATGCCCCTGTGATGCCTTTCTTAACCCAGTCTTGTCAAGTTTTTATTTAAACTTGATCTTTTCCAGCACTGGAAAACAACAAGTAAAGGATTTGAATACTTCTGACAATTGACTGACAATTTATGATTTGTTGTGAAACTATCAAATACATATGATCAAGGAGAAAGCTCAATCACCACATTTGACTGGCAAAAAGATGATTTATTCCCCTTATTCTTGACATATGTACATGAACAGTTATGCCAAATTTTTCATATTTATCAAGTCTGACTCAGCTTGAACACTAATGAACACAGATTAAGAATAATTGGACACTTTTCAAACAATGAAGCATCAGCTAAAAGTGTTTGTGCCGAGCACACAGCACCTTAAGCACATGGTTTGTACATTAACCCTATAAAAACACATTATGCCCCCTGTTTATTTGTAGTACTGGTCTTCCAGAACATTAGTCTGATCCCCTTCAAGCTGTGTCGGTTGTGGTGTAGGACGACATGTCCTCACCGGGTGCTCAGGTGTCCATTTAGAGGTCAGGATGCATCACATGGCACTGACTTACCTCAAATTTGATATGAGACTTGTTCATATGAGGACAATATCAGTGGCAATAATTAGGACTACGTGATACTTTTGGTGTTCAGTATGGCTGTTCTGACAGATAACAGGCAGGGGAGATGCACCTAGCCTGGATGCAACCTGACTGTCCTATTTAGATTCATATGGGATGACTTTGCTGTGCAGCCCTCCACCCTCTCCTTAACATCTGGATTTCAGTCCTGAGAGACTGTTAGAGTGGTACAAACACAGTTGTCAATTATGATTTGGAAAGTATAGATATGACTTAAGAGCAGAGCTTCACAGCAAACAGAGCAAAATGAATCAATACAGCCATAGGCAGCGGTAAACTAAATGCTTCATTTAATAATAAATAAGTCAGCAAGACTCATTCATCAATAACTGATTAAAATGCTAAATAAATCTGTCTTCAGATGATGATTCATTTTCTCAATTTTTTCAAGAAGTGTGTGAATTTCAATGATGGTATTCAATGTTTTGTTAGAAAATACAAAATGAATTTAATTGCTTGCTGTGATTGTTTTTATTCTAGCAATATACTTGAGCCTGCAGGGAGGGGGAGGGAGAGAAAGAGAGGGAGAGAATAAGAGAGGGAGAGAGAGAGAGGGAGAGCGAGAGCTAAGGAAAAGTCTGCAATGCTAGATCAGCAAAGCAGAAGTTCATGGGATACTTTAAATGTGAAATCCATCACAGTTTATAGATTGCCCGCTTAAAATTGTAATCCACAGTGATAACCTCCATTTGGATTGCTCCACTTTGACAATAACTGTTTATGGTGAAAGTTAAATTAAATCAGAAAGGGAAAAGGCTGCTGATATTCAAAAACATTTTTCACAGTTCACGAAAAACATTAAATATCAAAATCGCTTCTGAGCAAATGGTCAAGTGTGAAAGTTTTCATTGGATGAAGTAAGCAAAAACAACTTGATTACGAAAGGGCCATCTGGATGACATTAGTAATTTTTAATGTTTAATCAATGGAAGAAACCAGTTTTGATCAATGAGGATCTTGCTGAGTCTTGGAAGTGAGCAGCCAAATTTTAAGCAGGGTCAACGGGGAAAGTATAATGATCCTCAATGATATGGCTGCAATGTAGAGAACTCTGATACAGCATGTTAGATGGATAAGATCAAAACATAATTTAAACTGGAGTAGCATGTTTCATTTAAACAGTAATCTAGTCATGTACTGTTGGTTGTTTGGGTATTTTCTAGTTTCACTGTGCAGAAACTTTCATCACCATGTCTTCCATATTAAAACCACAACTAAGGGAACATGAGAGATTTCACACTGTCTTTATATTTCCTCTCCCTCTTGTTGCTGCTGTCGTCATTTTCTTTTTCCTCCCCTGCTGCACTCTCTCTCTAAAGCTTGCGCTTTGTAAGAACATGCTGTACCAGGCAAGGTAAGACTTATTGCCAACTATTTCCCTGTCTTGCTGATTCTTCAGTATGCTGAATAATCTCCTATTTTCATCTTTCTCTTTACCATAACAGTTGTTGACTTGGGCGGTAAAAAAGTAGCATCAGCTATTAGCAAGCAAAGCATCTTTAGTAAAACAGAGCAGCCCCTAATTATCCTTTAATCCCTGTGCCATGAAATGAGAGTCCCCAAAGTCTGTGAAGCACTTAAAATTGAATAGATCAGTTTTGCCCATCATCTTCATAGCCGGACAGGACAATTTAGAGTGTCTTTTGTGGGTCTATGGCGAAATTGAGGACTCTGACTGAATTGTGCCTATTACAAGGAAAACAATAGAGTAGCGTGTCTGCATATTTTTCTATATATATAGGCAGAGAAAAGAGCTGAGGCGGAGTAGCTGAAAAATTAATATCTTCATATCCATAAATGCACCGTGATATGAGCTATGGGGAGGGGGAGTGCAAAGAAAGCCTTTCCCGTGGATTTTTAAATCCTTTTCTTAGCGACTTAATGGATTTGGAAGTACGCTTTCAAGATTTTAGGGCATGTTGGATTTGGAAACCATTAAAGGGCAGGGAGGGCTGAGGTTGTGGAGTTGAGGCAAAGAATACTTGTGGCAACACACTCTCCGATCATGTATGCCTGAGAGGAAACACATCAGACTGAGACAAAGATGCTGCACAAATGAGTCTTCCATTAGCCTAGGGCCTCGTCATTTTTACAGTTGAATTTTCAACCAGTTAGACTCTGTTTACACTTTATTTTAAAATGCATCTCTGGGGATCAGATCACAGATGGACAGTGCTAGGCTATATGCAAGTGTAAACGACCATTCTGTGACGCATGTCAGCACATAGTTTTTGTATGGTAAACGCAAATGTGTCCTGATGCATGCCCGATAAGGACATAACAGGAAAATATATCATCAATGCAAAAAGTGATGGTTGTTTTGGTCACACCGCACCAATGCCAAAAGACTCTTCATCCTGCCAATTTCAACAGAATAGCCTATACACAACAGTTATTGGAACATTTTTCGTTTTTATAGCTGCTCCATACAAAACAAATCTGTCACTTGTCCGGTGACAGACTGATGTAATATTTATTATATTTGTACGCAGGGCCTTTTGATCTTTTTGCAAAAGTGACATAGACAATAACAAAATCTTAACACAAGTGGTCAGTTGGACAACTTGGAGGTGCATGATAGACACAGGTGTGAACAGCGTTGTGTCTCGACTGTCCATTTGTTGATAACTGAAACATATTGTATAACCAAAGGTAAACAGTCTTTTCGTACAAATTAGACAAAATATAATGCTAATTTGTGCACTTTAACAGCTGGTAGTAGGTGGATTTTACTATGACAAAGCCGTACTAGTTTTTTTTTTGCCTGTTTCCAGTCATTGCACTAAGCTAAGCTAATGGCTTCTGGCTGTAGCTGGCTCATTATTTGCAGTACAAAGAATGGTATTGATTTTCTTGTCAAAATCTTGCAAGAAAGTGTAAAAGCGTACTTCCCATGTTGAATTTTGCCTTTAATCTCCTCACATGGACATCTTAATAGTTCGCTGTATCATGTAGATTGAGTAAATGTATAACAAGAAAGCTTTAAGTAACTACGAAACCGGTAATTGACAAAAAGAGTGTATTTACCCAACCATTAGGGAGGTAGAAACTGCGTCTTTTGACTGTGTAACTAATGCAAAGTAGCAGCTTAGTGTAGAGATGAATCACCAGAGGCCCTGTAGTCATTAACAGGCGTGAACACTAGAGCAAACTAGCTATCAAAACCTTTTAAATCAAAGCAACAGATAAAAGCAGACTGGGAAACATATTTACATTAAAAAACACCCGCTTGTCTAGCCAAGAGCTATGTCCTCATTACCTTGTCCCTCGACTATGCTACTTGACCTTCCTTGATTTTCCCTTTGCAGCCGAGTCAAGAGTCCAACAACAACATCAAAGATACGTAGTAGCTGAAAAGGTTAAAGATGAAGAGGGAAAACATATATAAATGGTCATCACTGATGAAAGGGCATGTTAGGGGAAGTGCCGTGCTGAATACTATCGCAGTGTGGAGTGAAAGCACTGAGAGCAGGTGTGGAGGTGGGGTGGATCTGCAAGACTGGAACTTAGTGTTGTATTTTCATGAGATGTCATGGGCTTAATTCAGTCAAACATCTGTGATAACCAATGACACAGCCATCTGGCATACATGGCAGGTTCCTGAGTAGACATGCACCTCATTTTTTAAGGATAAATTAAAGAGATATCTACATTAGTTTACATTGTAATGGTATATTTACTATCAAACAAAATATTTCAACAGCAACTTTCGTTAGCGTCAGAAACCGCTTTAAATCTTTTGTTTAGTCTTTCACACAATTTCCTAGTTTTTTTCATTTCATGTTGAAGATTTAAATTCCATAATTTATATGACAGCCAGTGATTTTGTTTCAGGAACAGCAGGAACAGGGCACTTCAAGGTTATAAGCCCTCTGATTGGATGCTTTAATTTGCAGGATAAATGCTGTTAGCTTATATTTTTGCACTTATGTGAGTAAAAGAAGTGCTTGTTGCAATGATTGCTCAGGAGCAATCACATTTAAGCATTGGTGAAAAAAAAGAGATGACACTGAAGTGGACATTTCATCAATCACAGGATTTAAAGGGTCATTTAGTTAATTGGTGTATTAGCCTATCTAATGCCACAAAAAAATAGATTTTTGGGACAGGGTAGTGTCGTAAATACTCTCCAGTCCATTCGGTTTTCTAAAGAGCTAATTTGGCAGCAACATGCACACATTTCATTGTCACCTGGTTTATTCATAAATGATGGTTATGAAAAGTACTTCCAGTTAATCTATCTAAACTCCCATTCACTACAATATAACATATTTACCCTGTTATTGCATCAGTTTGACCTTTAATGATGACAGGAAACAGAAGAATAAAGAATTTCTTTTTAAAATTGTTTAATACTGCTGAGTTCAATTCTATTTCTGATCAGTGTATTGCACTATGTCACTTTTAAAAAAATAAATGTTGTATCTATAAGACAATAGAAAGACAGCAATGGTTTGAAGCATCGATCCCTCATAAATAAAACTCTCTTGATCTCTTAGAATAATGGTAAAACACCCAGGGCCACCCGGAAATACTACTTCTATAGAAACTAGGAAGCATATTCCTCAAATCTATCATTCCCAGTGTAGCATGCTTCAAAGACAGCTTTCATGTGTCAACCCCAGGGCCTATTTTCTCTGTCCTGTTTAACCTCCCAGATCAACTCAGAGAATATGCATTGCCTTTATTCAGACTTAAAGCCCTGGAACTCAGTGTACTGTCTTTTTACCTCTGGACTGTGCCATGTGGCGCTTCATTCCTGTCACTGAGAGTGTGTTTGTGCAAGCTGCATCCTGAGAAAGCGGAGGTAGCCTCAGCAGCAGGAGATGAGACCATGCATTAAACATGCTGTTTCACATGGCCAGGGGTCTAGAAAAATGTAAACATGACTGGAACTGGAGGATGGTGACAACATAAGACAGGGAGGAGGGAAAGGCAAGTAGAGCCTGAAATGTCTTAAAATCCAGAATTCAAGTGGGCAGAAAAAGGCTGTAGGTGCAGCATTATAATGTGTTGATGATGCAATTAATTTCATGAACATCATTGCGATGATATTCTGAAACTTTGTGGGTTGAAGAGTGTTGCTAACCAAACCAGATGATGATTACAACAAATCAAAACAAATCAAATCACAGTTCTTTCACTTCAAGTTTCAGTGGTTCTTGGCTGTTAATCTGTAGACTAGTTAAATTAAATTAACCTCAATTTGTGTGATTTCATGAGAGACAGTTTCAAGATATTTCTTTAAACAATAGTCAGGTGCCCACATGAGCATTAAAACAGGTTTTGCTTGCTATAATCATGCTTCCTGTTAATACTGACCATTACAAAATCTCAAAATGTGCCCACAATTTAAGTTGAAGGCAATTAAATCCACATTCCTCATAAATATGTATTTAAAAGTTTATCTGAAGCTTACATGAGACTTCAGCCGTCTTAACTAAAAAAGTCTCGACTTACAATGTTTTCCTGTTCAGCTGTAATGGAAGGATTGTAGAAAAAAAGACTGAAATATGGGAAATATATCTCCTTGTTTTTACCTTTGGACACCTGACTATTGTTTTGAAACACTGTGAACCTATCCTTTAACCAAGCCCTTTGGTTGGACTCAAGAGGCGTATTTTGGTATATAAATGTATGGCTTCATTCATTTGCATAAAACTGTGAATATAATCCAGATAGCAATACATTTGACAATGCAAAATAATTAGGGAAACAATTTTGTGGAATATAAACATAATTTCTAGGAGACAGGGTTGGTAACAAACTCTGGTCTCATGCATGTCAGTCTTTCTACATCCACCACCCTGAAGCTGCCTGACTAAAATGCATTTAAAAAATATTCTCAGGAGCATCCACAGTGTATGATATTACGGTGTAGTCCATAAACTGAAGCAAGATTTTCAAGTTGTGAATAATATCCAGTCAGGTGTAAGAGAGATGAGGGATAGGAGATTATTTTTATTTGCATGTGTTTGATGCAGGGGTCTGTAAGGTGTTCTTTCTTTCTGTCTGCCAAGCACCTGAAAGCCTTATTCTCCTCTGACAGTGCTTTCCTCTCCCTCTGCCTGCCTTCCTGCCTATATAATCAAGTGCTATTTTGAGCACGGATTTTCTTCCAGAATTTGCATTGTTGCCATATTCCTGCTGTTAACACCTTTGTGCTGCGATCATCACCCCTACTGTGAGTCTGTCCAGCTGCTGCTCTGTTTTAAAAGATGCAACGATGTGAGTGTCAGGAAATGTGTGATTTGTGTAACGAATAACACATTTAATGAGCCATTTGATTGCATTTTGTGGTGTGGGCATGATATGCTCAGGACCTGCTCAGGGTCTTTTTGATACTCTTAGTTGGATTTTCTTGCCCCAGACTGAACACTTCAGTTTCTTGTCATTAAGTTGATGGATGTAGCATGAAAGAAAAATGAAAATGATTAGGTCAGGGTGAGACAGTCACTCACCCTTCTCTGCTTGTCACTGACATTTGAGCCACAGAATGAGATTTTCAGGGAATTTTACTCATTGTCATGCAAGTGCTTGGTTGTACAGTAAGTGGAGAGCACCACGCCATCTTTAGCGATAAAGTCAGCAATTTTATGAAAGTGTACAAGTAGCTTGATGTACTGCCAGTTGCACACATTTCTGTCTCCCTCTACGGAGACGAAAATCACATTTGATCCAATTTGATAACAGAACTGGGTCATGATTTGAGAAATGTTCCTCGCACCACAGCAGGCACACATACACAACAGACACAGAGACACACAACACTGTCTCTGCCAGCTTAGTATTCGGCCTGCCAGCAGCTTTGCCCATTGCCAATTAATTTCATTGGGAGTTAATCATATTATTTATGGTCATTAAGAACAAGCAGGCTTCTCAGGCTTTGCACTGTCAACTCAAATGAAAGATCTCAGTGTACTCAATACTGCGACCACGGAGGGAGGCGTCTTCTGTTTGAATTTGAAATCTTAGGAACTCAATTGTAAAATGACAGACTGAAAATGAGTGCAGATTTTCAGCTTTAAATTAGTGCTTTTTAGTACAAGCAACAGCAAGAAGTGGTTGGAGAAGTGTTTTTTTTATCTCAAGAAGTTTTAAAAGTCTGCATTTTCATGTCCTATAAGTCTTTGATAGCCAGTGACTGTATAAACAGTGGCCTTCACTGTGAGGTCACTACTTCATATCACTCACTCTGATTAAACACAGTGAGATATGTCACCCAATCTTCCTGTTGTTTAACCACATCTACTCTTGAAGAAGAAGGAGTGTGGTTGACAACATTAATTAATCTTCCTCCAGGGTCGTTTAGTGAGGATTAGTGACAATCACTGCCTGGCCAGTGACCAATTGAAGGATGGACAGCCTTGTTTGGGGTACAAAATACTGAGGAAGCAGTGAAGGACACATCTAGGTACTTCAGTTACTTGTCTTTTGTGAGACTCAAATCTACATACAAATGAAAGAATGAGTAGTGGCGAATGAATGTGTGATGAAAAGATGTGCAGCTGGATGAAAAAATAATCTACTCAATGATAAAAACAGGCGAAAAAATGTAGGTTTAGGAGCAACAGAACCTCCAATATTACACCAGATAAAAATCAGATCTGTTACCTTTTGTAATGACAGCTGTGTGGGAGACTATAGTCACATTTTGCTTGAATCTAACAAATCAGGCATAATGACTAAAAGTACTTGCCAAAGTACAATGTCCATCTTTACTTACTTCAACTACAAATACAACGTTTTAAATAAATTTGATATCTGTGGACATTTTGCATCAATTGTGTGCTATTTTTGTCATTATTACACTGTATGTGTTGTTTGTACATAACCTGCACTCATGGTCTCCAGGGAAGAAAATCTAAATCTGGATGTTTTGAAGTTATTCTAACACTTATGAGGTAAAAAAACAAGTTTAAAAATTCAGTTGCCATTTGACTGCAAACATTGTGGCCAGTTTGGGGAAAATAAGTGGTGTTCTCCATGATTGTTCAAATGATTTCACATGTATTTGTCTGAGAAAGAACTTGGAGTGACTTTTGAGATAAAATATCTGTAATGAAACACCTTTACTGAACTCTTTGACAAAAACAAACAACAACAACAACAACAAATAACAGATGACACAGTTTGAGAGTTCATCTGCTTTTATTGAGAGATGTGAGGATCACAGGGCTGCTAGCCATGCAGAGAACTAGCCTGGTAGTGTGCATTATGGTGAGAGCTGGAATTCACCTGGATAATACTGATCCTGAGCCAATCTTGGTTCTAGTCAGTGATGGTAATGTTAAGGATTTAGCATGGTGCACACTGATCCAAGATGGTCACTTTGTAAAAGCTGCTATGCTCCCAAAGCTGGAGTCCAAATTCAAATCTTTATTCAAACTGCAGAAGCACAGATATACATGTGGCTATGCTGGAGATAAGTCAAGTACAAAATAAAGTGAGTGACTAGAACTGTTGTGCATAGTATTTGAAAAGATTTGTGCTGATAGGGGTAAATGTTAATTGAGCAAACAGATGCATATATGTGTAAGTGGGACAATAAACAATAATCTCCCGTAATTTATCATTGTGAAGTTAATGCCCTTAATGGCTCCTGGACAGCTGCAAACCTGCTGGTCAGAGTGCTATTTAGAGCCAATATATACAGTATCTTTATAAGGCTATTTACAAATAATGTCATATTTCTATTTACACTTATTGCTGCAAACAAAGGCAGTTTGTTACCACCTTATGGTTTATAATGACATAGCAATAAATCAAATGGTGTGAAGTGATTTTGCCTGATATCACCTTTAATTGGAGCAACAATATCAGTCCCTCAGAGTCATGTGTGCTGAGAGAAACTGTAACCTTTCATCAAAAATCCTGCAAATATTTTGACTGCCAGAGTTTAGTACATGACCGTCTGAGGGACTGAAAGTTTAACTTTTTTATGGCAAACAACACTGAGTTTGGTTTTTAATCAAGCATCCTGGATTATTTCCCTACTCTGCTTTTCCCATAGAAAAAAAACAGGCATTTCTGAAATTCTAGACAGCACATCATCCTCGCGTCACAGCACACAACCAGCTATGACAGCAAATATTACAGGACATTACACACAGATAAAACAATGCAGACAATATAATGACAGGAAGCATGATTTTAAAGTTACAGTACATGGAACGGAGTGAACTATAAAATCTGTGTGTGTGATTGAAGGGCATACTGAGACAGAAGCTCCCCGGGGTACACACAAAGCATTTGTCACATTGGAGCTGTGAAGAACATGAATGTACTGTAATCTAATCACTCGAGAGCAGTCTGACGTACAGAAACCCCAGAGTGCATTTTTTTTCTCTCTGTGTGTGTGTGTGTGTGTGTGTATTATGACTTTCATTTGACCAAGATGTAGCAGAGAAGACCGTTTTTTTTACATATGCACAATGTAGTACCTGAATCATTTTCTAGTCAGAGCAGGGGTGACACATATGTAGATCATAAATTCATAGCACAACAGCAGATGTGCACATCATGAGCAGTCTGTGCATCCAGTACAAAAGTGATTTACCTCCCGCATCAAATCCAATAAACCAAATCTGTTTTCAGGCGTTTGGAAAACAAAAACAGAAACAAAAAAACAACCAACCAAAAAGTGTTTGCACAAGCAACTTCGATAAACATCTACAATCTTTCACAAACTCTTGTCTTGTTTTCACTACACATAACATGAAATGAAGACAGTTTGCTCACAAAGTCCCCCATATCCTGTAGGCCTTGACATCATAGTAATGCAGTCTTCTCCCTTTTTTTCGCAGACAGATGGCCAAGTGAGGTAGCCAGACTTCCTGCTCACTATCCTCTTCAACGTCATGCTACATTTGTGTTGTGAGTGTGTATAAAAATCACACAAAGCAAAGTTATGCTACAAGAAAAGTAGCTCTAAAGAACTCTAAAGAAGTCCCCTCCTTTATGTCTTAACCTTTAAAACCTTCTGCAGTAAAAAGCAAAGTTGTGGGCATCTCCTCAAGCTGTCAATTCACTTTTGGAGGGGAGGAGGTGGGTGGCGCACAGTGAGGTTTCAGGTAAACACTCCTGAGTATTCCTCCGTCATCGTGAACTTTATTAGCAAACTGAGGGGTCGAGGAGAGCTGTCATCATATTTCTAGCAGACACTTCACAGGGACCAAGCCTCTTTTCTTCCCGCTGCTGAGCCGTAGAAAACTGTCAGTCTCCTCATTTTTCCCCACACAGATCTGCAGGAGAGAGGGGAGTGGGTGAGAAAGGGGAGATGGGAGCGTGGAGCAGGAGGAGGGGCAAGTGACATTCAGTATTGTGAGAGAGTTTTTGGACTGAGGCTAAAAGTGAGCTGCATTGGGAAGCCATAACATGCTGTCCTCTGTAATCTCAGCAGTTTTCTGCATGAATTTGCATACATTTTTTATGTATTCAGTGTGTGTGTGTGTGTGTGTGTGTGTGTGTGTGTGTGTGTGTGTGAGCGAGTGATAAACAGTGTATTTTATGCGCGTTCACCTGGGCCTCTTTCACAGTCATCTCGCCTTTGTCTCGGTTACCATGGAAACCAGCCGTGACCTTCCACACCCGCTCACTGGGGCGAACCCGCTGCACAAAGTTGGCCGGGAAAAATCCCACCTTGTCTCTGCTTTTCCCCTGGTAAACATGAGCAAACACACACACATACACAAACACACTGTTAGTCTTTGACAGATATACATAGATTTTTTTTTTTAACCCATTTAGGAAAAAAAAAGAAATGGTCACTAATTACTCGTTTTGAATCGTGGTACACAGTGGAAGAACTACAGGACTTCTTATTGTCTGAGTAAAATGTATCCTCTGTGAAATGAGCCACAATTTGCTTCATTGTTGACAACTACTATACTTTCTTTCATTTCAACACAAACAGAAGAACATGACACAAGCAGCTAATTCAGTCCTTGTCCCACTTCATATAATTAGATTCTCTGTGTTTTTGTTTACTGGACCATTTGCCTGAATATGCATCACATTTATTTCACAATAAAAAAACTGAATTTGAATAAACTATCACAATTAGCAGAAAAATTAAAATAAAGACTGCTTTTGTTCCCTAATTAGCAACATCAGACCAAAAAGCATCTGTATTTGTGGAGCACTAATCCCCCATTATTCGCTTTAGAGACGCTGTCCAAAGGCGTTCAAAGCCAATGGGGGCTGGAGTCACATGAGATGTTGGTTCTTTCACATTAAGCAATGTTTACACAGAAATGGCACTACATTTCTGTGGGTGTAATTGCCAGTTATCTATAAAGAAATGTGTATGTATTTGACATTTAAATCACCCCCATTATAGTGTGCAAATGTTACCAGAAGCATTTGAGTATGAACTGTCCAAGAGTAAACTAGACAGTTCAATTGTCTTATTTTTGTTAAATAATCAGGTTCGAACTAAAAAAAATAAAAAAAATAAACAAAATAAAACAAAAAAACATTTACTCTGACAAAATGCTTATCTGCAGCCCGTTTATGAAAATGGATAATCTGGTACTTTTCCCTGGTGTTTTGTTCATGTAAAGACCCATCTGTCCTTTGGCAGGTGAAGGTTAAGTTCTTCAGCTGCCTTATTAAACACCAACTGCAATCTGTCTTATTCCTCTTTTCCTCTCCATGCTAACTAGCTCTGCTAACACCCACAACTGCTGTCCTTCAATCACACCCACCAGCTCCTTAGTCTTACTGTCTCTGAACAGATGAGCTTTGGATGGAGGAGTCAACTGATTCTATTACCACTTAACTGAAGGCCGCATGTTTGTAACATCTATTCAATCTTCACTTGAGCACTTGCTTAGTAGGAGGAATTACGTAAATGAAAGAAAGCAATAAAGAATAGGAATTGTAATGACTTTTAAATGTTTTCATAGCCCACCTTCCACCAGTCTTCGTTGGAGTCATCTGTGACTTGAACTCTGTCGCCCGGCCTAGAGCAAAAACATTCAGACAAAGTGCTTACAGAGGCAACTTGTACATGATTATTTAAGCATTTATGAGCATCCGCAATCCCAATCTGGCCTGCTGTTTCCTGCTAACTGTTAGCTTCCTATTTAGTCTACAGAACATGAAACTATTTTCACATCTAACTCTTGGCATAAAACCAAACTTACTCTTAAAAATGTCAAACCAGTCTTATCGCAGGAAAATGTCATAGTTGCATTACAATCAGCGATTAATAACTTTTACATTAAGTAATGTTTCAGAATTGAAACATTGTACTGCAAGAGGAAGAGAAATTACTATAATGAACAAGTTATTTCTCAGTATTTCTCCTGAGGAACTTCTCCCATGTGACTGCTAGTATGGCAACAGGCTTGTTTGGTTTTTTACTCATTGTAAACAAACACTTTTGACTACATTTAAATTACACCTTATCTTTAGTGGGTGTAAGTAAGTATCTTAACTATTTTGTCTGACATACCCCCACAGCCTTGTCAGATGAAGTTGAAGTTCATCAACACCATGAATGTGTTCATTTGAAATTACTTCAAACTGAATGTTATTTGAAACTATTAATTATATAAAACAATAATATTCTCATACAATTTAACAGTCCATGTTTAGGTTAGTTTGCATTTGTACAGCTACCAGATGTGATTGGTAATCAGTAGACATTTCAGTCATTTGACTTTTGACTATTTCAGCTATTTGATACTTTTAACTAACTATATTAACCATATATGATACATTTAGCTATTTTAGCTAAATATTTCAATAGTTTAATACATTTAGGTAACTACAACTACTAAAACTACTAATACAGTATATTTGATACATCTAGCCATTTCAACCTTATCTGTTATTGTTAGCAAACTATTTAAAAAGCATGTGGTATCTTTTCTATTCAGTTTCAGCTGTTTGATACTTTTAGCTAATTATTTCAACAATGTCTGATTTAGCTATTTCAACTATTTATATTAGCTAAATATTTAAACAGTTTGATACATTTCGCTAACTATGTCAACTACAGCATATATGATACATTTAGCTATTAAGCTAGTTATTTTTCACAAACTATTTCATCTCGTGTAATACATTTAGCTTACTATCTCAGCGATGTCAGAAACATATGTGGTAACTATCTGTTAGCTACCTATTTCACACATAGATACATTTAGTGGTTTCAACCTATTTTTTATTGTTTATTGATTACTTTTAGCTATTTCATCATGTATCCCTACCTATCTATTCTTACAGTTTAAACTTATAGCTAAGTATTTCAATTATTTAAGTTTGAAAATCAGGCTATAGTGGACATGTAACCTTTGTAGCATGGTTGAAGTTGCTATAACATTTTTCTGACTTCTTGTTCTCTTGTTTTATGTATGCTACATTAAATGTCACACGGAAATGAGTTATTTTCTGTTGAGAATGGATTGCTTTGTCCTCATGAAGAGATGCCTCTTCTTGCACAGACGCATCCTCCAGATTACTGGTGGGTGTCATACCACACTCAGCAGTTTCCTACACCTACTAACACACAAAGACTATTTTTTTTCTGTCACACACTCAACGCAGCTGTTTGTCCTTCCCAGCCTCCCAGCACGCTCCCTTCCTCCTCCAAACCTGAACCCTGCAACCCCCTATGATCATCCTGCTGAGGAGGCAGATGGTGTGTGAGTGTCAATGAAAGTTCGGCTGGGTACACACTTCTTCTCTCTCACCTGATCTCCACACACACACACACACACACACACACACACACACACACACACACACACACACACACACACACACACACACACACACACACACACACACACACACACACACACACACACACACACACACACACACACACACACACACACACAGGACTGACTGTAGTTCCAAGTCGTTCTTCTCCTGAGGCAAGAACTTGTAGAGTGCCACATAGGTGTGGATGGGGTGAACCTCTACCCGCTTGGGAGTCTGAAATAAAGAAAGATGGCGAGAAATGCTCATGTGGAAATCTGAAACTGAGTGAAAAGGATTTTTGAAGGGGGCTGACAGAGTGCAGCTTTGCCAAGAAAGACAAGCTAAAAGAAAAGAGAAATGCTGACTACACACCTTTAGGCTGACCCTGTCTTCTGAATCAGCCTTCTCGCTTTCAGGAGGGGTGAGCACTGGAGAGACAGACACATGAACACAAGGAAAGAGGGAGAAACAGAGAAAAGAAATGGGAGGGAAATATGAGAGTGAATGTGTGAGAAAAAGAAATGGAGAGGGGGAAAGAGTGTTGGTGCAAGAGAAAGAGAGGAGAGGAAGACACAGAGAGCGAAGTCATGTCACTTTGCAGCAAACAGAAGGAAGGCCAAAGCCAAGGTCATTTTCTGTAAAGTGGCAGCAGTACAAACAGAGATGATCCCCTCTCCTGGGACTAAAGACTGAGAGGGAAAGTACTGGGTAGAGAACACACACACACACTCCCACACAGTAGCTATAGTGTACTGTGTGTGGTTAATGTAATTATTTAACAGTCCAACATTTAGCTTGTATTGCTCCTTTACAACAAGTATATCACATTGTGGAAAGACCCTAAACATCTGTACTTCAACTGCCAGGGAAAAATAGTGTATTCTATGTAAAATAAAGTTTTCTGTAAAGTTCCATACACTGAAACTGTTCTTTTTCCTGAAATTTAATAAAGGGCTTGGGAGGAAGGTTTCACCAAACAAACCCCCAAGCTATTTATGATGAATTTTTCTGACAAATTACATTATTTTTATTGTGACTCAAACACACTGACATTTAACAGCAAAGAATATATTAACTGTAAACAGCAGCTGTGTTTTCCGTTTTCAAAAATGCTTGCTTGATTAATCAATTTCCTCTGATGGGGAAATGAACTGCAGAAAAGGAGGAAATACAAATGTTTCCACTAACATCTCTCTTACTACACCAGAATGCAGTACAGCAACAGCTTACATTGTTCTGGATCTAAATAAATATCCAACAACTTAAACACTGTTTGTGTTGATTTGGACACCTGGACCTAGCCACCATTGCATCATTCGTCCTAAACTGACTTACTATGACTAGAAAACCAGTAAAACCATTTTACAGTTTTTAAAAGCCTGATAAAATGTAAACATTGCCACTAAATTAGGAATAGATGAGGCAGGTTAGGGGAAACCACAATATGCAGTTATTGACCACAACTCACCTTTAATGCACTGGCCATAACAAAAGAAAGATATTATTAGGAACACTGAAATACTATGGGGTTCATCTTCAAAGCTATAAAATACAATGAAATCAAGAAGGACTTACTTCCTGGGATAGTTTCCTCTTCAGCTATAGGCTGGTTCTCTATCCTGTCTTGCACGTTTTCTACCTATAATAAAGACATGTTTGCAGCCAGCAATGTCAACAGCATTCTTAGTATGATTGTAGTCGACATGAATTTATGTGAATGACTGGGGTTGTCTGTGTATTTTATGTGTCTGTGTATTTTATGTGTGTGTTTGTTTTATACCTCATGACAGGGCGACTCTGAGATACTGCTGAAGCTGGAGCGACTCATCTGAGCCAGCGATGTCCCATAGCGCAGTGCCTCATACACAGGGTCAACAATGCCATTATCTGCTTCTACACAGCCAGACAAAATGGAACAGAGCAACATATGTGCAATTTTATAGCTGACACTATACTGAAACACACACTTGCATTTACACACACACACACACACACACACACACACACACACACACACACACACACACACACACACACACACACACACACACACACACACACACACACACACACACACACACACACACACACACACACACACACACACACACACACACACACACACACACACACACACATTGACCTGTCAGACATCAATGGCTCAAGGCCACAGACAAGGTGATAACTCATCCTAAGAATCCAGTTGTTTGATGCTGTGATAAATCAGCCAGTGGCTCCATCACTCACCCTGAGCAGCAGGAGCTTCTCTGACCACACCCAGTGGATCGCTGGTTAGCAGAGGAGAGCTAAAGTTTCTCTTAAAAGCTCCTGTCTGACAGGCGTGCAGAGAGATGGGGAGACAGAGAGGCGAAAGGATAGGACAGGGATAACAGGGGAAGGAGAAATGTTATTTGAAGCGGAAAAAGACAACTAGGGCAGATGTTTTGCTGTAAGACAATACCTGTATGATTTTATCTGGGGAAAGTGCAGCTACAGTTTCTGTGATGAAAGCTGAATAGCTGAAAAGGTTTTCCAGCTCAACTGAAATCTCTAACAAATAACTGTTGTGGAAGTGTAGTACAAGTCAAAAAGTTTGGACACCTTCTCATTCAAGAGAGTGGGAATGTGTGTCTAACCTTTTGGCACGGTCCTGAATACTAATGTATGCTATGCAATGAAGGCTATCAGTATGAGACAGGATGTAAGCCGATAATATTTGTCGAGTGCAACGATAATGCCTATTCTCCAGCTTGAGCTCCTTTACCTTACTCTTTGCTAAACTATAATGAATGTCCGACAACTGCCAAGCATTGAAGTTAAATTGCTAATGTAGTGTAGTTGTAAAGGAAACAAATTAATACTACTACTTTATATATTTTTATGTCAAGCTGTGTTTTAGTTTTTCATGTGAGCCCTACAATATATGGACAGCAGGAGGAAGAAGAGAAATTACAACAAATGAGGTTGTAGTTTGGTACTTCTACTCTAAAAGACAGTTTAACAGAAGTGGGAAAAAAAAGCCTTTGACACACTTTTCCATCTTGATTCTTGACATATTTAAGTGAGATCAGCTGATATGATCTACCACTGTATTATTATTACCCACTCTCGGTGGCAATGATACACTCACCATGAATTTGAGTGAATGAATCTCTGAAGAAATTTCCCCAGGCGCTGTATGCCCAATGAAGCATGACTAAACTTTTTCTCATCTCCCTTTCAGCAAATTTATCTACATGGTCCAAGTGTTTAACACCACAAAGGCCCTTCACTGTCAGACTAGAGACGATCAACCAGTGCAGATCAGGTAATGTACAACCTTTGATATCTGATTCTGTTTCTTTATTTAGCCCGAGAAATATGTTTAGCTACAGTACGTGACTCATCAGTCTAATAGACAACATCACAAAGTCCTGTTTTTGACAGAGGAGCTGTGATGAATCTGTTCTATCCTCTCTGAATAGAAACCAGTTACAAAGATAGTATCTCAGCTTTATTTCATCTCAGCATCTCTTTTTATATCTGGTCAAAGTGCTACATGCTGAAAAAAACATGCCATAAAAAAAATGTCTCAAAAGTTATTTTTCTGCCGTAATGCTGCTTGAATTCAGCAGCATTTAACTGCTGAGCTTCATTTAAATCATATGAATATGATAAAACAGCATTTTCTGGACCACATATTATTATGGAGGCGAAAATATATAAAACTTGCCACTTTGTCACTCAGCCTGACCTCAGGAAAGGCAATGTTTTTATTACTTTACATAAAAGGTATTTCACACGCATGCCACATCATGATACATCACCATCAATGAATGGAGACATTTCACTTTGGTGCAGCATTAACACTTTTGAACATGTTGTGCGCCTATCATCAACGATGTCTGCTAGTGAAGTAAAGGAATATATTTATATAAAGGAAATACATCAAAATGACTGCCATGACAATTTGACTGATCTAGTGAGCATAGACCTTCTGCAAAGTACAAAAGTCATCCAAAAGTCAAATGGGTCAATGACGTATAAGGATTTTCAACAACTCAATTTTAAATAATAAAAACAAGCATATCTAATGCAGTAGTTCAAACATTCAGAATGTTGTGTACCTGACAATTCATATTACAATTTGAAAGTGATTTTAGTGGGGGTTTCTCAAGATTAATTGGCACTGGCCTGAAAAAAAAGTCATTTGGTGCGACCATGATTCATCTTGAAATGTCTTATATAAATAAAAGACCATCATTTACAAAGATTTAAAAAAAAAATGCAAATACTTTGTTTCCAAACACTTTATATTACTGAAAACTTGTAAAAAAAGATGTGAAGCGTGTTAAGTAAATTAATTTATTTCAAGATGAATCGTGGTCGCACCACATGACTCTTTTTAGAGGCCAGTGCCAATTAATCTTGAAAAACCCACTAAAATCACTTAATTTCAAATGTATAATATGGAGCTTCAGGTACACAACATTCTGAATGTTTGAACTACTGCATTAGATATGCTTGTTTTTATTATTCTACAATTGAGTTGTTCTAAATCCTTATACGTCATTGACCCAAATATCACTTTAAGGTATGGAAGAAATGTGATGGCGGCATTCACGACTGACTGACAGGAATTTGCCCAGAATCTCTTCTTCGTCCCTTTTCTTAGGGAACACAAACTTAACCTCTGAATAACACTGAAATGACTCCATATCCATTTCATAAGAGTTGTGTCATATTTGAAACTAATAATGCAATGATAATAAGGGGAGTGATTGGGAGTGATAAGAAGTGATTTGATGCCATTATAAAATGAGCAGTTATTACAGCTATAAACAGCTTTAAAAGCACTTCTGCCCATTTAGAAAATCCCACAGGTGCTCTGATACATACCTATGTACAGATGACAATGCATACAACTCCAAGTGTCTTTCAATTTGTGTTGTTATTTTCCTGAATACTGCTTTCATTATCATTGTTTTAATCTATTTGTGTCCTGTGTTTCCTGCGGAGCACTTTGTCACAAACAAAGGATGCCTCTGTAAACAAACTTGGCAAATGCTTCACTTACTGTTGGATTATGCTAATTAATGAGTGGCAATTGCCCTCATCTTCTCTGCCAGGGCTCCAATTTGAATCAAGCTGTTGTGTTCAGAACTGGAGGTAGATAAATTATTTTCTCATCATCAGAAACTTTGAATCTTCCCTTTCGCACCCAGACAAATTACATCTCAAGGTATCGGCAGCGGTTACTGTACAGCATGACTGAACAAATCTTGAAATTCAAGTGAAGAGACAAGCCGATATTTCAGTTTTGCTCAGTTGAGATCCACAGAGAGCAAGATTAGACTCTGACCTCTGAGATTTAACAGAGGAGATTCACACAAAGTCTGCTGAGGATGGGTGTGTATAGCGTTCCCAGAGAGGCACTTATTTAATGCAGTGCTCAGCTTTAATCAAACTATAATACATCTTTAAGTTTAATTAACTTTGATTTGCAAAGGGTTGTCATGATTCCAAAGTCATTTAAAGCTGCTTGATTTTGAGGATATTTTAAAGCCATTTGTCATATATGGCTGCACTCGGCAAATGGGCTGAGAGCGAGCCAGAAGAAGTGCAGTCATCAATATTCTTCTTTTTTTTTTTTTGTCTGTTATTACACTACTTTACATAAATGCAAGCTTGTGCAAGCTGTGCCTTAGTCACACCAAGATGGCCTGCTCCTCCTGCTCTTCACTGGACTCGGGTGCTTAGCGGCCACTTTGCTCTTTTCTCCCTGCAGTAGCCACATTACAACTCTGTCTGACCTGAAGTCATCCCAGCAGTCAGACTGGCACTTCTACTCAGCAAATCAAGTTTCCTCCACCCGTCACAAGGATTAAATTTATTCTTGCTGTTGTCTGACTATTTCTGTCATTTCTTTATCAACATCAGCACATTTATTGCTCAAATCAGCTCTACGTTCCAATATTTTTTTGCATTTCCGTTAAAGTTCAAATGATGCATCAATATGCCATGAAATGAGCAATTACAGAGCTTTTACTAAAATTCCAACAATTTATTTGCACTCAAAACCTTTGTGCGTTGCTGTAACTTCACATTAGTTACGAGTCTGTGAACCCCCGACCTTGAGTTATGTAGGTGTGTAAAGAAGTAGCCTCGAGCTCCATCCAGTTTCTGTAAAATACCTAATACTTGCTTTGATGAATGTGCAATGATCGAAAAGGACACTGCCGAAGGCTTGGCGAGAGCCTGCCGTGTCATATCCTCCAGGGATTTTGTGTGCCTCAAACACACTGAATTTCACACTGAATTAGCCAGACCAGCTGGTACAGGGAGATATTGATTTTCTGACAGAGTTGAGAGGGGAGGAAGGAAATGTAGCACCCAGACAAGAGGGAGGAAGAGAGGAGGGAGTTATGTGAGAGGAGCAGCAGAGGTGTGAGGAAAGGACAAAAAGGCTGAGTGAAAAAATGTTGGGACCTGGACTTAAACTTTATTAGTATCATGCTCCTTAGCTTTTTGTTCCTCTTAAGGCATTTATAGTTGGAAGATAATTCTATCCCATCGCTTCCCTTTCACACATCTGCCAGTGTCTTAGTCTACTTTGCAAAGCCCTGGTCAATTCACATTCCATTTATAACCACTACCTTTTTTGTCTCTGCTGGTTTAAAAAGGGATTTATCCTCTTTTAACAAGAAGGGGGCTTTGAGGCTAAGCATATTACAAGGACTAAAGGCTATGCCAACTGACTGAGAGACAATTACAGCATCCAGATGCAGTTTAATTCTGCTGACACAATGCAGTCTGTGTTAGTCTCTGGCCTAAATAGAACTCATACATTTTCAGTCAATTACTTGAGTACTAGTAGTAGTAGTAGTATTACTGACTACTGTGGCTTTTACTACTGGTAGGAAACTGAGTAAAGCCTACAAGACTAGTCACCCTAATCCTGTGATTGAACAATTTGTCCAATCAAAAGTGGTCTGACTTGTAATTACTTCTACAAGTCAGTGACAGTGATAATTAAACTTTAATACCAACACATGATCATAAAAAAAGTCACTTTTTTAGATAAGTTAACTAAATGCTTCACTAACACAAGAAAAAAAGCAAGAGACTGCTCAAAAAAACTGAATGATCAGTGAGGTTAACTGTGTTGCACTTGAGGTAAATCATTATTGTTGGACCTTATACTAATAGTTAGTTATTAGCAAGTACCTGTATGTATGTCGCTGCAGTCTCACTGACCATGTCATGAATCCAGACATACTTCGGAGTCAAGTATCAAGCCAAGTTCCAGGCACAAACTGTGTGTTACCCTTTACTTTATGTGGGTAGTAAGGTGTAACTGTTACATAAAGGTGCATAGTGTGTGATAGTGAGAGTTGATGATAAGTCAGACTGAAGTGATCTTACCTTGCCATTACAGGGCTGCTGGGAGAGCTCGGACGAGCACCAGAGGTGGGCCGCCACCTTACAGGCTTTACAACGCAGCCCCTGCTTGGAGTTCCCTGCATGGACACGGACATTTACTGTTAAGATAAATCCCTGCTGCAAACATCAGTAAGTTGTGTTATACGGTATATATAGAAGTATACTACAAGTATAATAACAACATCTTTCAAGCTGAAAAAACTACTGTTAATTGTTGTGGTCTGATGTCTGATTATTGCAAATTTGCATTTTACTTTCCTGTTTCCGATTATCATTTGCAAATCATGTTGGTTGACTATTGTAGGGATTGGATGGTTTGCAATTATAGTTATTTTTACAATAAAAAAGATGAGAGCTGTTCGACTTTCCTGGCCTGATAGTCAGACTGAATTTCTGTTTCATTTTCAATTCATTATTTATTCAATTTAAACTGCTGCAAAAAAAATAGTAGTGTGGGTGACAATTTTGTTGTTTAGAACTAGGCTTCCACACTCCAAAGATATTTTGTGACTGACAGCAACTTTACGATGCTTTATTTTTGAAAAGTAGAGAATTTCTAAAGCATTTACCAAAATGTATTTCAAATGAATTTGGGAAAAATATGATTTATTTGATAGATCATTCCAAAACAAGTATTACAATGAGCTATACTAGTCATTAAACCACGACAGATAAACATTTCAAACCATTTAAAATAGTGAAGTTTAAAACACTAGACCTTATAGGCCACACCAATGAAATCATAATACGCTCTAAGGAAGGCATCTGCAGTTTGCCAGTTATTATGAATTTCAGAATATGGGCCCTGAACATAATCATCACAATGCCAATGGCTTTCAAAGTTAATTTTCTGGTTATAAAACTGGTTATGAACTCCTAAATTCCTGGAATCAGTCACATATAATGTAGCAATTCAATTGTATTACAATTTGGAGGCTGTAAATGACCACATAGATTTTTTACTGGTGACTAAAAATTTTAGAAAGTGAGCTGGCCTGTCTAACAGATTCGCTTTTACGAACAGTGCTGTTGAGAAATGTCCACATACCAATTGTAGCACACGTCAATACATCTCCCAGTGGAAGTATGTTAATAGCACACAAGATTGGACTGCAGTCAGTGCTGTCAATAATTGTCATTGGGGACCATTTTCTGCTGAGAATAATCTTGATGCTAACTGTCCACAGTGAGATTTGTGGATTATCATGCCTAATGATCTGCAGTAATCCTTTGAGAACCACACGCACACCACAAGTCCCGGGGGCAGAGACATCAAGTCATGTGCAAATAAAACCCTAAAAGTATCTACATGGCTTGATACCAAAAGGGGGTAAGAGGGAAATGGGTTTATTTGTGAATTGGGTGAGGTTTCTCTTCAAATCTGATGTTACAGAAAGCACATTTTAACTATATTTGCACAGTGCTAAAATATACTTAAATTCAGCCAGATTTCTGCATTTTGAGACCTTCAGTAAAGAAACCACCAGCAACATGCATTAAAACGAAAGGTAAATATGGGGATTTTTACTGCTCTTAAAGCACAATTACCCACCTTGGATCATGTGTTTGCATCGCTGGCAGTTGGTAGGCCTACGGAAGACGTGCTCCTGGAAACAGTGTGTCTTGACAGGCTGCAGCGCCTGAGACTTTTGCTGGATATTGCAGGTCAGTGAAAGTGAGGGACTGATGGAAGGTGAGTGCGACGACAGTGACAGGTTGGGACTGATAGACGGAGAAAGGGAGGGAGATCGCTCGTAGGCCAGGGGAGACTCAGAAAGGGGGGGAAGAGATGGAGCAGGTGGAGGTGTGGTAATAAGGGTGGAGGGTGGGCGTGAGTCACCATTGCTGCGCTGGAAAAAGTTGTCCATACTCTTGCTGCGCATTACTGATTTGAAGGACAGGGAGCGCTTCAGTCGCTGCAGCTGAAAGACAAAGCGGAGAAGAAGTAGTTTAGATGACTTTCCATAATGAAGACATGACACATTACCACCAGTTCCAGGAGAACTGTGATAGAAGGGGTCCAACATCACAATAACATTCCCTGTAAAAGTTAGAGCAGTATTGGTCATTTCCGGAGAAAAATACTTGCAGATTTTCAAGTGACCATTGACAATATAAAGTAGGAACAACACAACTGACCTTTGAAATCACCAAAAAGTGTTCAGCTCGAGGGGATGTGCAGTGTTTGAAAAAGTCATTGTATTAAAATACAGTCTGTTAGCTCTACCCTCTGACCGTCCTTGCACTACCAGGCTAGCTTCTGATCTTCTATGTTCAGCTTTTTCCCCACCTTACTTTGCCATCCCTTGCGAATCCACTTGAGTCAATACCCCTTAAAATTCACGTTTGATTAGTTTTATTGAGCGGCCTGCACCTTTGCATTTGATGCTGTCAGTGATGCACTCCAAACACTGTGTTTATCTTTCACTCTGCCTGCCTCCCCCTCCCACATGCTTGCCATCCTGTGCTCTCGGCTGCAGTAAAGGTCAGGAGTAGTTTTTGTTAAGTTCGGGAATTTTCCTAGTGGGCTGGTCTTGTGAGGGCTGGGTTTCCCCCCCCAGCATAATACAGCCTCTGTAATAGCAGGTAGCTGCTGACAACACAACTAAAAGTAGCACTTGGGCGGTTAATATCTAGCACTCATTAAAAGAAGCAGTTGCTGCCGAAACATGGATAGAAAGAGAAAACCTGTGGTTGGCAGTGTAGAGAAGGTGTGCCAAAAAAGAAAAAGGTTTTGAAAGCTGACGCTGCAAACTGTGTTAAGATGACAGATTTATTTAAGCAGTGTGCAGGTGATAGTGAGGACTGTAGCGAAGAGTCAGAAACATCAAATAGGAATGAGCAGGGAGCAAATGCCTTATCATGCTTGCATGCTGTGTGTCGTCAACTAATTAAATGAACTAACTAAAGAACAAAATGTTGTTGTTGGGGTGTGACATGCAACAAAGGACCTCCGGCCGGGATTCGAACCGGGGTCGGCTACGTACGTGGCATGCGTTCTAACCACTCGACCACCTGTGCGCCATTATTGAATGTTATTGTGTGACTATGACGTAAATGAGAGCACAATACATTATTCATACAATCAGGCTGGATTACTTAGTTACAGTTATTATTGTTGCATTACAAGGTTCATGGCAAGTATGTTGCATAATACACCACATATGTATTTGTCTATGTCAAGGTTGGACTATTCATCATGAATTTTATGAATACACCATATTTGATGCTGATGTCAGATTCTGATGTCTGTCTCATGCATTTTTAACAAACAGATGAACCTGAGTCAGATAGTGAAAGTTTTGAGGACGTCTTTGCAGGAACCTTCACGGAGACAGGTATGTGGCGACTGGCCAGTGCCACCAAACAATAAAGTTTAAAAGTAATTGAAGCATAGATACGTTTTCTGTGGTCTTACTGATTGAATACAACTAATAACTGGTCCTCTGGAAGATTCGGTTGCAGAGTCAGAAAGGAAGAGGTTTGATACAAACATGTTGTGTCAGTTTGAATTTGTTGTATTACATTGGGGCTGCTAGACAGCAAATTCCTGGGCTGCTTTCTGTTACCAGTCCGCCCCTGAAAAAGGAGACCTGGTAATGACAAACAATTACTGGGACGTAGAGTTATGGGATCCAATATATGGAAATAATAATAACTGCTGCAAACTCATACATCAAAAGAATGGCCTACAGAATGAGGGCAAGGATGATATAGAGACTGAAGAGTACCTCACCAATTTACACAGAGCTCATTTAGCTGTCTATGTTAGTGACAGGGCAGCAAACATTGTTTGTAGACCTTCCATAAACATCAATATTGTACATGCATATTTATTTCTGGATTCATGGACAGTTTCTTTTTTGTGGCATTAACTTGTAGTGGCGTAGCAAATAGTGTTCTACTGCAATAAAAGGAACTTAACACAACAGTAAAACTTGATGTTTTATATCACTGTTTAAATGTATGCTTATGTGGAGGAGATAGCATCCTCATCATGCCTTTGAAAGCCACTGTATCGTCCATCTGCACTCCTTCGCAGGAAATTCAATCAATAGCATCGAGCAGGTTCCTCTTTTTCTTCTTTAAGCCACAGATTCACAGATGCCAATTAGTTTGAGTGATGAAAAGAGTTCTCTCTGTTGACCCATTAGTGAGTGCCTCTCATAAATGTTTCCTACAGGGAGCTGAGTCCATGCTTTCCTTAATGGCCTTTTCTTGGCTCGACTAGTGGACCATTCAGTAATGGATGGTCCTCTCTATTAGATTTTTAGTTTTTTTTTTTTAACTCAGCTGACTTTGTTAATCTTATTTGTGGTGAAGGCCAATCTTTGCTACAATTCTGAGGGAAAAAGAACAACTTTCTCAAGCACAAACTGGGCAACACATGACCGATACAATCAATAGCTTAAAATGCCTCCCTGAGCTTTTACAAAGATTAAACAAACAAAGAAACGGGGATAAAACCGAGGCTAATAGGGACATAAAGGAATACTGGCTAGTTTAATGCCACATTTATTTTGTAAGTAGTATAAGAGGGTCAAATCATCAAAAGTGGGGGCGCTCCAACTGTATCTGCAAAATTCCTGTAATTGTATCCCGTTAAGTTTAAGCATTAAAAGATTTCATAAAAAAGTGTTTTATGACTGCTCTCAGTTTTCTGCTTTGGGCACTTTGACACTTATAGAATTATGCTATGTGGTCAAAAGTATGTACACCAGGAGGTTGGTGTCCATTTGTCTTCCAATTAAAGGACATCATAATGCTACAGCATACAATGATCTTTTACAATGATTTAGTCCAGTTTCATTATGACAATTTTAGTCATTTGAAAGCAATTTGAATTGCACCAACATGTATGAAAGGTGCTGTCAAATAAGCATTTGAGTGATTGATTGGCCAGCACAGATCTTCGACCTCAATGCCATCAAAAACTTTATGGGATGAATTGAGTAATGTCTCTAATGTCACCAAACATCAGTGCCTGACCTCACTGACGCTCTTGTGGCTGAATAGGAGTAAATCCCTGCTGCCAAAATTGGGTGGAAAGCCTTGCCAAAAAAGTGGAGGCTGTTATAGGAGCAGATAAATGCCTGCAGTTTCAGAATGAGATGTTCAACAATCACATATGGTTGTATTGTTTGGGTGTCCATCTTGTTTTGCATATTCTTTTTGCCAAGTAGAACAGATATCGGACTGTTGAAGGACCAAAGTCAGTTCACAACACTCCGACAGTCTGTATAACCATGGACTGTAATGTCAAACTACTGCATAACAGCCATATATGCAACCATTTCCAAAGGGGTTTGATAGGCTCATTCACATTAGCAGAACCGGTGCATTCGAATTTCAGTGTGGTAAAGTCTATGGAGACTATAAATCCTGTTGGAGGGATGTGATCCTAAAACCATAGTTTAACCTCACATAGCTGGGCAAGTTTCTTTGGGAAAACATTAAATGCATACAGGTATTCAGATTTAGATACAGGTATTTCAGAAGTACTATTACAACAAAAGGTATCATTGTAGGGCTGCAACTAACAATTATTTTCATTTATCAGAAAATTATTTACTCGATCAATTGTTTTGTCTATTAAATTGTCAGAAAATACTGAAAATGGGCATTATAACTTCCAAGAGAAAGTGCTTACATCTTTAACACCTATTTTGTCCAAAAACTGGAAGATATTCAGTTTATTATCATGTGTGACAAAGAAAAGCATTAAGCCATCACATTTGAGAAGCTTAAACCAGAAATATTTTGGTATATTTGCTTTAAAAAATTAATTATGTTTTGATTATCAAAATTTTTGTAGATTAATTTTCTGTTTATCAACTAATTGATTGAGTATTCATTGCAGCTTTATATATATATATTATAACAGCACTAGCTTTTCAAATTTGTGAGCTCCAGAGCAACAGTATTTATTATCTACTGTATATGTGGCTTTGTGTTTAAAATTTTGCTCTGAGTATAGCTGCTGTTCATAAATACGAAGAAATTAAAATGAGCTTCACTGTGTTTTCTTACACCAGATAACTTCCTCCCCTGAAAACAGAGCAGAATCAAAAGCAGAGCTCTAATGAATGCAAATCTCTATTTCTCCATAGCACTATTTTCTCTCTCTGTAAGGGGTTTGAAAAGTCTATTTATGGATCACAGAACTGGAGACCCGTCACACTCTGAACTAGTGACAGCAATTAGCTCATCACAGTGCGTGTAGATGTGTACTAGAACAGACTGTGGTTTGAGGAAGACGATGAAGGAAGGAATAAGAGAAAAGTACGAAGGCCGTGAAAGAAAGCGAGGAAAAAACGCTGCAGACAGAAACAAGGAAAAGAAAATGGTCAGAGAGTGAAGAGAGTGAAAGATACAGTGAAACATCCCACCATCACAATCAACCCCCCTTGTCTTTAAAACTCCACAATGCACCAGGGCTTTTCTTTATCAGCCCTCTGACAGACAAACAGTACAGTGGGGCAGAGCACACGTCTATGCTTTGTTCTTTGGTCCGTTTGAAAATGAGCACAGAGCGTAAAGATGTTTGGTGAAGGCTTCTATAAATAGACTGTCGTGGAGATGCCTGGATAAATTAATGATTAAGAAGTGGGGGGTGGGAGTTCACAGAAAATGCAGGTGAAAGGCGAAAAGCGAAAAGTCATCTTTGTGCCACTAGTATCCAGTGTCTCTCTTTTTCTGCACTATATATGTCCTATTGTACAGTCAGGATTGCGGCACAAATGCAATTTCTATCAGACACTTCTATCAAAGAACTGACCAATTAAAGCAAATGGTAAAATACAGCTAGATTTGGCTTCTTTGAGTAAACGCTACTCTCAAAAAACCAGAGCAGTAACAAGGACTCTAATAAAAATATGTGAACATCTTAGTTAAATTAACAGCACCAAACATACCACATTTGGAGGAGGTTAATATGAATGAATATGATTGGACATTACTAGTGACGCACCTGTGAATAAGCCAGTGATTGTGACGCATTTATTAAACAGTTGGTGCTAATCAACCGGTACATGTGTGACTTCAGCGCTGCACCTGAATGAACATGATATGCTTCATGTCATAACAGGTGATGCAGTGAGGTGGCAACACAAGTTTAACGATTTATTTAGAATGTTTTGTTTTTGGCCATTCAACACACACTCCTGACCATTGTGCCTTGTTATGTTTGAAACCCTAGATCCTACATTTTCTGGATCAGGTACTGTGCAGAAATATGCATATGACCACTTAACATGCTGCATTCATAAACCTAGTTTGGACAAAAAAGTGCTTGTTTTATCCTTGGTCAGGCATATCAATCATCCTTGAATAGTTCCACAGCTGTGTTTGTGTCCTTGTACATGGCTATTATTTAGCAGTATAGTGTATGTTGTAAGACCCCTATTTATGATGAAACATGAGTGAGCCAAATATGCTGAATAATCTTATATTTGTTAATCTTATTCCTACAATATTATTGGGCAGTTTGCATGAAAGTATATACATCTCCATATTTCTCTTGTTTCTTCATGAAAAATGCCACGTGTGTTATGTCAGAAACCAGATCTATAATGGTCTTCTATCATGCCATGCTTGCAGAGGCCTTATGTGCAGCTGGGACTCAGCTGAACAACTAACTCCACAGTGTCTGCCTAATCTTGTACACAACATGCCTGGCTCATGCATGTTTGTCATGGAATCTCTAGCTGCTCATGATACTCAAAGCGTTATTGAACACAGTGACACTTAATTAAGTTTGGCATTCTTCTTAAAGTGACCACAGTTTTGAATTAAAGATGACCTCATTAGGCGTTGTTCCAGCTGGAAGTTGTTGGGTAAAAAGTGCACCTCCTGAAATGACCTTTTGTGCAAATGGAAAGTTTTAATGCTTCACTGCCCAAGCTGTCCTGCTGCACACTGGGCTTGGAACAAATTGACAACTTCCTGGAACAGAACAAAACCGACAGTTTAACTGCAGCTTTCTCAGTGCTAGATAGATCTCCTCTGTCTCTGTATATTAAAGGGCTTTTAAGTAGCTTTTGCATTATGCATTTCATATTCTTCCAAAAAAGCACCTGTGAGAGCTGAGGTCATTACAATTGTTACTAATGTCAATTTCCTTAAAGAAAAAAAACAAAGTCAGATGTAATGGCATTTACTTTTATGAGAAACTGTTACAGCAGCTCAGGGGGTTCATTTAATATTTTACAGGCATGACTCACTGAACTTTTACTGTAATACATAGCAAATCATTGTCACGTCAAAACTTTATTACTCAAGAGGTTATAGATCATAAAGATTATAGATTTAGGATTACAAACTTGGTGATAAGGCATTTAGTTTAAGGATTGTACACATGGGAAAGAAAACGTGAAATGAACCTTAAGAACCTGAGGTTTCAATCTAACCACTTACATTAAATCTTAGTATCTTAGATGGAAGAAAAGGTGTAAATCAAGATACATTTTTCTCTTATGCTCCTTTCTTTGTCACATTTACAGCTCTGTGTGTGGCTGTTGTTTTTTAAGGCTGTGATGAGCCTCGTGCCAGTGAATACTTCTGCCTGCTCGAGTGTGCAGCAAAAGAAGCTTGCATTTCCAAATCCAGCCGTTTAAAAGGCTTAACTGCATAAGGAGCTTTTGTAGCTTGCATTACTGCAGGTGACTGCCACAACAGCTCTTTGATGTTCACACAATGGTGAAAGAACACTTATTGGGGTGCGCATAAGAACAATTTGATTACGTTTTGATGGTATTTTCACTTTAAGACACAACACACAAAATTAATGAAATGTGATATTCTGGGCAGAATATATTCTACAGCAAGATTTACAATTATCACAAAAGGAGAAAGGTGACTCCATTTTTAGTTTTATATTTAAATGTGCACATTAAAGTCAATAATGTCAGTCACCTTGTTTCACTATTCATTTTTTGTGTTTGTCTTCATCTTAAAAGCTTACAGTTAACTGAGGGTTGTTCAATTGTTTTCCCCATTAAAGTGATTTTTTTCCCTTATCACGGGTCTAAGGATAGAGGTGCTGTTTCACTTTACAAATTGTAAAGCTCCCTAGGGCAAATTTGGGATTTGGGATATCCAAAGAAACTGACTTGACCTGACTTAAAAGAGGAGAGAGAAAAAGTGGGATGTTCAGAGTGCAGGATGAGATCATCTTCATTATTGTATTCAAAGCATAACCTACTTTACTGACTAGAAGGTAAATAGGGTTTAATGTAAATGAAGAAATTCCTCTATAGATGATTTATTCTATATTCTTAGAGAGAGAGAGAGAGATTCAATGTACAAAAATAATTTAATCTTAACTGTTAAATGCTCTTTTACAAACAATAATGTGCTAGCAGAATGCTCTTGAAGAGTAGATAGCCCATTTACAACCTAGTTGCTAAGCAACACAAGCTCTTTTTAAGTTATGACTCGTGTTTATACACTAATCGTTCATTCAGTCTTACAGTCAAAGGTGAACATTTTTCAGGTGTTATCAAGGTGAGTGTGCCATTCAGAGCTGAGGATCAGAACTTTTATTTTTTCCACTCCATTACATCAACTTTGCCTTTTATAAAGAAAATAACCTCAGAGGTTCACTGTCAATGAAGCAGCAACCTGAGGTCAGTACTAAACAAAGTCCATTATCCCCAACAGAGCCAGCTCTTACCCTGACACTGCACATGGGGCTCTGCTGGATCAGCAGCATTTTGGAACTCAATCAAGGACAGTAATTCAGTGACATTATCATTAATCAAAACGGTGCTGGGTGAACGATGGATCAATGCAGTGTGACACCGGGAAAAAGGAAAAGTTTCAGCTTGTATTCTGTAATGAATAAAACATTCTGGATTTCATTCCTCTCTTTTTCTATCCTTTGCAAGTTTTCTGTTGTTGTAAGTATCCATCTTTCACTGTGTGCCTGTCTATCTGTCTATCTGTAAGCTTTCATCCGTTTTCTGTACAGACTAGTTTGTTTTTTAAGTTCAGTGATGCAAGTCAATCATTCCGGCAGGAGAAACATATTTTTTGTCAGAAGTTAGTTGACTGAGAGATGCATCTTCCTGCCATAGAGAAGAAACAATCACAAGGAGGCAGAATAGACTTAGTTCCAAAATGTCATTTACACATATAATCACATTAGTAAAGCTCTGCAGTCTCATTTGCTTCTAAAGGGAGTTTCTTCACCATCTGACATTCAGAAGTTAACCAAGAGGAAAACTCTATTGAAAGGAACAAAAACAATATCATTTTCATTGTATAATGATTTGCTTCCCAAGCTGTAAAAAAATACAAATTGGATGTTTCGCATGTTTGCATAGTTTGAGAATTAAAACTGAAGATAAGAAAGGTGGAAAATGGAGAAGTCTTAATCATCAACCCTGGCAACCCTGGTCTTGCATAATTCTCAGACAATGAAGAGACCGTGAAGAAGTGTCTGTTCACTGTCACTCACATCTTCTTTCCGGTCTAGCCTCTTCTCTTCTCTTTTGTCGTTTCTTATCTCCTCTTCAGCAGGTTTCTCATATCCATGTACTGTACCCCTCTTTTTCTCTGTCTCTGTCATGACCCCTCGCTGGCTATCCTATTTTTAAATCGCTCTTATTCTTTCGAGCACTCAGGCAGCCATCAGCAGCCAGTCACTCTCTCCAGAAAGTGAAGCGGAAAGCTGTGAGGAATGGTAAACGGTAATTGTACCGCACTTATATAGCGCCTTTCTAGTCTTCTGACCACTCAAAGCATTCTTACAATACAAGCCACATTTACCTATTCACACACACACACACTGATGGTAGCAAGCTCCCACGCAGGGTGCTGGCACAGCCACCAGGAGCAATTTGGGGTTCATTTTGACCAAGATATCTTGCCCACACATTTCCACATGTGGAGTGGAGGAGCCGAGAATCGAACCGCCGATCTTCTAATTAGTGGACGAGCTTCTCTGACTCCTGAACCACAGCCGCCCCCGACAGCTGAAGACGATGCGAGAAATGAACAAATAATTAGAGAAAATGGACATAAAGAGAGGTGAAGTGCAGGTGCGCTTCGCCAAGCCACGTCTCAGGTTTCATTTTAAATGGGGAAACAGTCAATAGAAAAATAAATTGGAAATATGTACTGTAAGTCTAGAGCTGGAATTTAATTAGATAAGTAGAGGATAATGCAGGCTGATAAGGAAGTTAGTGGAAAGAACAGCAAAAGGAGGAGGGCTCAGAGAAGTGAGCGTGAAGGGCAAAAAGAGAGAAAAAGCACTGCCATCATTTCACCTCATAAAAACGTCTTTGTGTTGGCGGACGATGTGATGAGCCGTGTGAAGGCCCTGCCAACCGGAGCACAGCAGCACACCGCATTATCAGCATTTACACCCACTTGTCTTTTGTAAATATCAAACTTTATGCAGCGGCTGATTCTCATTTCCTCCACCACTGAACAACGTAGAGCCTAACCGTTGCTTTGTCTTTCCAAAGTTCATCTACAGCTCCATTCCTCACTTAATGCGAGACACTTCATTGGCATGTGCTCCAAGTGATTAGAGTGGAATAATAATATTTTCGGAGCTATCACCTTGCCCTTAGGTGGAGGTGGAATAGCTATCTGCTCCACTGTCACAGTCTCTATTAGAAGCACTTGAGAAAGCTGGTAGGCTCACTTAGCGCTGTAATAAATACTTTGAGAGCTGAGGGACAGTGGGGAGACAGAGGGGGAGAGATGAAGGAGAGGTTGATGAAGAGATGAGAAAGCCTTCAGAGAGAGGCATTAAGAGGAACTGAGAGAGGGGAAGATGACAACAGAAGAGGGAAAGAAAAATTTAACCAAATGAATAGAGCAATACGTACTGTAGAAATGAGAATATTGAGAGTGACAGAAAGAAACAAGTGGACCTCTAGAGATATCCTCGAGCACACTGCTCTAAGAGAGAAGGGTAAGTTTCACCAAAACCAAGTTGTAACATGCATTTAATCTTCACCACCCTCATCTCGTCTTCATTTTTCTTCTGCAGGATGCGGAGTGGTCGCTGCTGCCGGCGGGGGCTTGGCAAACACAGAGCTACACGGCTGACGCAGCTTGGAGGATTGTTTCCTCCCAGTTCTGTTTTGTCTGGGCAGCCATTTGTGTGAATTATGACCCAGCCCCTAGCTAGACACAGCAAACATCTGCTAGCCGATTTGCTCATAAATTCACACAGCACCTTAACGCCCACCATCCATTGTCTTGTCTACAGTCATATTGAATGAACAAGAGTACGGCCCTGCCAGGCTCATTCCAGGCCCCTGTGGTGATGACCAGAAATGTGATTTGCTGCTGCAATTAAGGCTGTTCTTCACACTCATTTGTTAATGTTAAAAAATAATTGTGCGGCAGGAGATTTAGGTCAATAACTTGCTCAAAAGATCCTCAGTTTGAAGTTTCTGATGGAGAGGAATGCATGTAAGAAATAGAAAGATCACAAATAACAAGCCCATCTTTCTTTAAAAAAAACTCACCCAAAACTGGATTACCAACTGGGGCCCAAGAACTACAGGGCCCCAAGAACTGGAGGTTTACTGTGTGTCAGCTGATTTATGCCAATTTAATTGAAAATTTGTTTAAAAATATGCACCACTACAGCATAATACTCTACTGACATAATAAAGGCCATAAGGTTAATCTTGCTTTGCTTCTTAATCTTGAGACCAAATCTACTTTTACACCTTAATTTAACTTATAGTTTACTTAACCTGTATATAACTAGGAAAGCACCATTTAGGTTGGCAACCTTTTTTGCAAAGATGACTTGGCAAAGAAAACAGCACAAAAAGTTGCAAACAAAACAATACAAAAACCAGCAACAGATAAAGAAAACAGGTAATATCACTAAAAGGCTAAATGTAAACTAAGAGCAGAGACAACAATAATGAATCACTTACAATATACATACAATATTCTTAAAGATATCAGTTTCATCAATCTATATTTCTTTTTCAGACTATCCCAAGTGGCAGAAGCAGAAAACGTGAAGGATATCAGATATAATGTATATCTTGTGATTTGGGATATTGATTTCAAGATGAACTCAAGATGGAAGATATGTTACATATTTCTAAATCAATGTGTTCAGTCAAAATTGCTCCACAGCTAACCAGGTTATAATCTAGCAGAGAAAGCAAAGAACTATATGAATTGTGTGGAGAGTAGGGGGAAAATGTGGGATTAGCACCTCACTTTTTACCTGGGCCACCATACCAAATTAATCCAACAATGTGTGCAATGTTTCCATGATGCTTTTTTCTGAGCAAGAGGATACACGACCACCAAAGGTACAAGCTCATAACTCCACTGGCATAATACTGTATATACTAAATATTTAGGATGCTTTCTATAAATGAAGAAGCACTATCTTCCTGCATCTCATTCTCTGATAATAATAGTCTTTATCTGAGTTCATTTCATGTCTCTAACCTTTTTTGCATTCACTACACATGCAACAGAGAGCACACACACCTTCATGTAATCTCTGCCCCCTACCTCTCAGGTCAGGGTAGGTACAAGAATTACAGAGGCTTAGGGTTGTTATGTAAGACCTGCAGACGCCACAGAATTAAACTCGTAAAGAAAGAAAACAAGCTTTGTCAAACTCCCCTTTAAAATGATTATGGTATAAAAATAAACCAACCTAAAGCTGGAATAAGGATGAATTTAGCTATAAATTAACTTAAGAAATCCATTGCTTCAGTTTCAATAACCTATTATCTAGTCGTCGTATACAGTAATACACACAGGTGTACTGTTACCTTTGATTCAGGTTGGCTGGGCACGGTCGCCTGCGGTCGGTGCAGGTCCCGGTTTTGTGGTTCGTTCTCCTTCTCGCTGATTTCCGTCATCTCCGGTCAAAAAAATGCTCCTTCAACAGCAAACACTGAAGCACACTGATAAGTCCACGGCGACAGAGTAATGAAGAAACTATGCACACAGAGGTTAAAGCATCGCCACAGGCTCTCATCCACGGAGGTAGGGCTAAGTCATCTTTCTTTGGCTGCATCCATTTGGGAACTTGAATTTTTAAGTGAGATAATTCCGTCGAGAACGTGCCTCTTGTTTTCGGGTTTAGCACTCAAATGAGCGAGACCTGTAAATTAGGCTTTATGTTCGGTGGGAGAAAATATCCACAGGAAGCTGCTTGGTTATTATATTTCTCTCTCCGTCTATCTCTCTCATCCACCGGCCGGTTTGCGTCTCCTCGCGCGCACACACGCGCTCCACAACTACTTCCATTTCGCCAAGTGCTCGGCGCGTCCTGATTGGTCCAGACGCCTTAAAATACGCCAAAAAGGAACCGCTGGAACTGGATCAGTATTGGCTCAGAGATGATGACGTCCGCAGAGGTGGGCGGCAAGTTGTAGGTGGACCAACTGTGGGCAGATGAGACGTGTGAAACTATACTAATGCTGCTTTGTTTACGTCTTAGATATTTGATAATAAGTTACACAATAATTAGTTAGGAGAAGATCAATCACAGTCCATTCAGCCTAAGTTAATATCAGTAATAAGTAGTCTGAGTTGATAAAATCAAATCTTCTTAATTTTCTGTTATTTTACTGAATTTAATCATATCTCTCGGCTGAAGCTCAGCAAGGAAACACAGTCTTTAGAAGCACAAAGGTATGTTTTGGAAAACCATACCTGTTTGCATCTTAACTGGACTATGTCTATGATCTGGTATTACTGGCTGGATATTGTGTTCACTTGTTTGTAGTATGTGACAGTTCTCTCAGTCTGTTTATGTTGTTAGTATTTATTGATGTAACAATGTTTATGCTGCTCTCTTGGCCAAGTCTCTTTTTAAGAGTAGATTTTATTCTCAAGGAGACTTTTACCTGGTTAAATAAAGGAAAAAGAAAGCGGAAACTTAACTGTTTTTAACTCCTGGAGCTTCATAATAGCTCCAGATTAACTTAACAGTGAATTTATCCTCCATTACTTACACTGAAGCTGCTTTAGGGACAGATCTAATCATGGCCAGCATAGAAAAGAGGAATGATTTCAGTGACATGTTGCGTGTAAACTGCATGGGCTAGATAGACCTGAAAATAATATGAACCTATCCTTTAATAAAGAAGTAGATTATGTTAAAACTAAAACTTATACTTATACTTATACTTATAATATTATAAGCTAACACTGTTGGGGGGAAACAATCTGAGAGCCAGGGGGCAATGAGACAGACACAACAGTCTGCAGTGAGCCAGAAGTCCAGCACGGGTGGCTGAATCAGCACCAAGGACAGCTCCTCTCTCTGTCTCTCTCTGCCTGCCTCTCTCTGTGTGTGTGTGTGTGTGTGTGTGTGTGTGTGTGTGTGTGTGTGTGTGTGTGTGTGTGTGTGTGTGTGTGTGTGTGTGTGTGTGTGTGTGTGTTTCTCATTAATTATCAGCCTAAGCTTCCCATGTAAAACTGCTAGACTGCTCGCCTTTTTTTTGTCTCCTTATCAAGCACGCTCAGTTTTACATTGATACCCTGTGTACAGTATGAAGTGTACTGGACCACTCTGAGCTAAGTATAGAACAACAAAGGAATGGCACTGACTACTAATGATTTTCTCACCCAAGCAGATATGCAGCCTGATAAGTGAACATCTTTTAAAATTCTGCCTTTGGCACCGCATTTCATTAATATTTAGATAATATTCTCAAACAAACTAGTTCATCCTTGAGCATGGGGAAAACGGAAAACACATCTATCTATCTATCTATCTATCTATCTATCTATCTATCTATCTATCTATCTATCTATCTATCTATCTATCTATCTATCTATCTATCTATCTATCTATGCTTTTTTAACATATTGAAGTCCATTACAGAGTAGGAATTTCACAACTAAAACACCAGTAGATTTAACTTTTTCTGTTCAGCAACATATTGTCTCAGAGGCAGAGTAGGTCTGCACACTATGTCCCAATTTGTTTTCTTTTTTCTTTTTAGTGGCAGTTGTCTGAAACAACCATGGCTGGCCTTTCGTAGTTTAACAGTACACTGAAAACCCTTGCTGCCATTCTCCATCACTGAAACAAGATTTAGCTGTAGTGCAGCAGGTAATTATGCAAATAAACCACCACATTATTTTATCATAAATGTATTAAAAAGCTGATAAGGACTTCTGAAGGGCTTCTAAGTGTAATTGTGTGTGGCAGAAACAGAGCTATCAGTTTTCAAACTCAATTGCAAGTGTGTGGCCTTACATATAGTGTAAAGCTGCACATATACAATATATATTATATAGACAATATATTGTTAAAGTTGAATCAGCTATACATATTATTATTTCCTAATGCTTTAACTTGCCACAAATGGTAAAGGTTTATGTTGTTTGTCAATCTTTGTTCATTTTACATTCTGAATGCAAATTATTATTATTTGGGTACAAACCACATGAAGAATGTCAGGACTACACAAACATCAAAATGTATTTTACAACAAAACATGTAGAAGACAAATAACAGAAGAAAACATGGATATCGTTTGCTCTTATGTCATGTCCAAGCTCTAGCTGGTATCCAACTTGCAGCATCATCTTTTATTAAATGCTTTAGGGAACTTTTTTTTTACGCTCTACTTACGATACATTACCCCGCATCCGTTCACTCTCTCTCTGCGTCTTTTACACACACACACACACACACACACACACACACACACACACACACACACACACACACACACACACACACACACACACGCACGCACACACACACACACACACACACACACACACACACACACACACACACACACACACATCTATGTTTGGCAGTACTCAAAGGTGTTTCACTTTGAATACGTCTTGAATTAAAAAGGAATGTATTTGCACCAGTTACATGCAGATTTTGTAATGCACCCTGTATTTTACCTGTCTTGTTCCTCCAGTCGTTTCTCCTTCAGCTCCAGGTGTCTTTCTGCATTTCCACAACTGTCACCATTTCTTATATAGGAACAGCGTGTACGCTTATATGTATGTGATGTGGAGCTGCGAGGAATATGAGAAGAGGATTAGGGTTTTGTCTATGGTACTGTAGGCATCTGACCTGACATGACTCTAGTTAATCTCCCCATTAATTCATATTAGCATAACCCTGCTCCCCTGTATCTAGCCCCTCGTCTTCTCCTCTCGCAGTTTCAAATTTGACACTCTACACGCTCCCTCCCGTTTGCTTGTCATCACTCGTCATCTATGCCAACATTCTTTCTTATCTATATCCAGTAGAAAAAGCAGCCATCTCTTGCAGCAGGCACACTGGTGAGGCAGCTGATGTCAGCTGTTTCTCCACACAGGATGGCCAGAGGATGTAGTTTTTGCTTAGAGATGCTCTGGGTTAGAATTTGCCTGATTTGTGGTTTATCTGAAAACTGACACGTTCTCATGTGGTGCTGCTGGGCCTCAATTCACGACAGATACTCCTCAGTTATGATAGAGGAAGAGCTGTTTATAGTGACTGTCTAATAATTGTGCATTTAGTGAATCTAGCTACTGTGTGTAGAATGGTACCTAATTGTCTTAATCTTTTTGTGTACAGATGTTCGATGCTTTATTATTACCATAATCAGAAATATAATCAACAAAACATTCAATCTCTTGAGTAAGATTCTCAGTGCTTTATTATTCTTCATTATACGCATTAACTCTCCACTGAAAGGGGCATCGAAGCCATAATTAGAGGACAATGATGTGAAATTAATTTGCTAATGCAAATGAGGAAGTGCAGGGAAGTAAATGAAGTATCTGCACATTTAACTCAGGGCTCAGGGATCTTCCCTGCATGGTGCCAACAGATTTTATTAAACAAAATTACACCTGTGAATCCAGCTGGGTGACATTAAGTTGTAAAAATGTATTAGTCAGCTGCTGGCCTTGTCTATCTAAACATGTTAATGGTCTCAGATGAGAAACAGTATCTTAAAGGTAAAAAAGGGAGAGAAGTCAATTTAAAGGTAATAACTGTGGAAATAGAGACTATAATAGAAAAAAAAAGTCATTTTTACAAGTAGTACTGCAGTAATGGTTGTGGCTTTGACTCACAGAACATCTGTTTTGGGGTAAATATTTAAAAACAAGGACCCAACAATTCATCAGAGATAATGAAGAATGGATGATTTGTTTTGATACATGAAAAGGTAATATTACAGAGAAAGTATTACAAACCAGAACACTGGCAGTAAACAGGGTTGAATTTACATAATAATCATTATATCCCTAATTTTTGTATTACTCCCGGTCTTAATAAACATAGGAATCTAATATATATGCAACATAAAACAATCCATTCAACACTGAAACAAATCCATGTAATATTAAGAATACGATTATTATGGTGAAAAGTCCTTATTAGAAGTTATGATATGAAATTATTTAACGATTACAGACAAAGGTTCAACAGACCACATGTTAAATTGAAAACACATATTTCCAACTTACATATTATGTTTCATTATACAACACGGACGGACAGGCCTAAAGGGAAGAGCTTTTATAACTTCCTGGTTGTGTCTAGCTACTAGTTGCAGTGTTTGCAGGGTGGTGGGAGTGCATCCTCTCCACACATGTTTGAAGAGTGAATAATAATTTGTGCCTGGAGATTTCAACTTTCCACACACACATGTGTAAGTTGCATGAATCACAATTGGCTCAAAACTAGTCACGATATCACAAATGATAGATTTTCAATGAGCACAGAGAAACTTTCCATTTTCAGTGGCTCAATGTGTAAACAGCTGTCCAGTATCAAACTCAGAGTGAAGCTCAAACATTCAAGTGAAGTAACAATGAGCAAAACATATTTTTTGAAAGTAGGGCGACTTTATAGGTTAAACTAAGCATGCCAACTCATGATTTAACAATTCCAGTCCAGTAAATTCTTCACACAGTTGGCCACAAGAGCCAGATACTTTCAGCACCCACATTTTCCTCATGTCATGAAACCACATGGCTCAGATCATGATTATAATCATGGCTTGCTCATGGCAATGGATCCAAGTGAGTGCAGGTCTGTGCAGAATTGTGCAGGTCACTGAGGACGGTCACCAAATGTTATCTTGTCATGTGCAGCAGGGTTTAGGATGCAAATCTCTTGCTACCCAACTGAGCCTTGGAGCAGTCGGAGTTGTTAATGATTTGAGCTTCATGCCTGGTATGTAGACAAAATTTGTTTGTGATACTGTAGTTTTAGCTTGCTTATGATGGAAATGTGAAATGTTATTGAATGTGGGAACAAAAAAGGTTATAAAAAAAGCAATAAGCCCACTAGGTGTAAAAGTATGTTATTATAAGACCCTTTCCTATTTAAATGAGAAAGCTTAATTTAAAGTCTTTGATGTGATGCATATCCACAGATCAGTGATGTATCTGGGTCAAACATTAACCCACTAATTCCTGATAGGAGACAAATCTCTTTTATGATGTAACAAGCAAACGGTTGCTCATGTGCGAAACAGCCTTGTTTTTTATTTATCACTTTGAAGACTTTTTCCACTGTAAGCCCGCTCCATGTGGAATACATGGCCCACTTCTTTCTGCGTGGATTTGTTGTGTACTATATGTTTATGGTGGATTTAGCCTATGATGTTTTTTTTAATAATCTAGACGTTCACGTGCGTGTTCATGTATTTCTCTATTTTTCATGACAAGAGAGGGGAAAAAATGCACCGCGTCAGAATCGAATGCCAGTGTGAAAAGCCAGTCGCCACTGTGCAGCTGACGTAAGACTATTTCCACAAGGTTAGCTGTGAATAACGAGGTGAGCTATCACAAAAGGAAATGCGCAAGCGAGGTGTTCAGGGTATGTGAGGAGACAGTCTGGTGTAAGAGAAACATGAGCAAAGAAATAGCAAAACAGAAAAGAAAAGTCTTTAAAAAGATCCAATCCAATAAAGTTGATACCAGTAAAGTTTATCATATTTTAGAGCCAACCTTTAAACTTTAATAGATGTGGGTTGTTTTTTTTTTAAATCAGCTGAAACCCCAAAATTGCAAACAAGTACATGAAAAGTGACGTTAGACAAGATTATAAACAATATATTATGTAATATTTGAATATGACGGAGAGCAAACGTCACCTTGGTGCAATAAATGATAAGTGGACATTGGAGTTGTTTATTTATTCCTACATTTGATATGCATGCATACTCCTATCATGTGATATTTATACACCAGAACAGGCATTTAAGACCTGAGGAACAACTTACAAAATGCTGTGAAAACACAGAAATTGAACAGAAGATGTAAGTGTTACATAGACACTACAGGCACTTAAGTGTAAGTAATAAATACCTTCAGATTCAATTTTTTATTGTTTGTGTTACAGAGAGAAGCCAACAGTGAGAAACAGTGACTGGTGGAGCAAACACAGCCCAGGATTTAACCTCATTACAACCAAGTAAAATGATTATAACTTAATAACACCAAGAAATTAAATTGTCTGACTTTAATCTGATTACATGAAAATGATTCTGACCTCATTCCAGTAAGAAAACATATTATGTGCTGCCTCACACTCTAAATAACACGGATCATTACACACTCACTGAGCAGCCAGAGAAAGATGAATATACTGTAATTACCGCTTATAAGACCATGTGGTCACCACTTCACGATGTGGTACAGGGATAAAGATTCATTTTCACCAACATGAGGAAATATGAATGTACATATTAATATGTTTGAAATGAGTCAAGCAATTGTGTTGATCTTGAAAATCTGTGTAAAGCTGTTTCATGCCAGTTGAACAAAGCAAGTAAGACTAAACAGTGTTAACCTTTTTTACCAACAAAACACCTGTGAGTTGTGTCTTAAAAAGAGACAGGTAACCAAAGCAGATGATGCCAGTATCTTAAAACACGTGGAAAATACAGTCCCTCAGAATTTTTACTCTATGGAAAGTAAATGTTTGACATTTTGAGACATACACTTTAAAATTTTAAATTTATTTGCATTATTTTACAGGTCCTTTCATTTAATACCAATTTCCTGGAAATTTTCATAGTAATTTGCAGATATTTAACAGTTAATTTTACAGAAAGGGTGGTGTAATTTGGTACCAATCATATGGAAAATGGAAAAAGGTGTTAAGTTGGTATGTTCTCATTCAGTTTGGGTTCACACATATATTAATATATTAGATTATTCCTATAAAACTTAAAAACAGCATTACATCAGTGAATACAGTTATAATGCTCTTTTTCTCTCCTTGTGCAAGCTAGTTTAGTCAATATGATAGTTTAGTAGTTCTAGTTTAGAAGGAGGGTATCTGGTTTGATCGTTACTGCTTTAAGGGTTTAGGAGCAGGATGTGGATTTCAGGTCAAGGTAATGGTAAAGGTTTTGGCAAAGACTACATCCACATCTATAACCTCTCTCTCTATTGTGTTGGATGATACATTAGGCGAGGTCACTTCTGGCAACATTACGTAATTGTGTTTCACGAAGGACAAAAGTAAATAAATAATACAATAACACAACAATGATACAACAATAATAAAAATAACAATTTTCCACTACTTTAACACGTGAACACAGCAACAGCCAGGGACAACCAATCTCCACTAGCTGCCTGGCAACTTTGTGATGACAAGAGTCCAGGAAGTTGCTGCACTCAACTAAGTTTTTCATTTTTACACAAACCCAGGCTAGCTGTTTCCCCCTGTTTACAGTCTTTTTGCTAAGCTAAGCTAATCGAATACTGACTGTAGCTTCATAATTAATGTACAAACTTAAGGCCGATATCAATCTTCTCCTCTCACCCTCAGCAAGAAGTCAAATAGACATATTTCACAAAATACCCTTTAAGAGGCAAACATTCCTTCAATATGTTGTAATTTAAAGCTATACCAGCTAACAGAGGACATATTGAATTTAGATAATTTTGATGCCAATCCAATCTAAGAATTGGGCTTAATTTACGTAGTGAAAAAGAACTACACTAATAAATCAGTTTTACCGTAATTGTTTTTTTAACGTATAATACAAGTGTCAAAGCAAAACTAAAATCATTTCAGGATAAATATAACAGCATTATAGGAGATTTAATCCCATAGAGAACAATAACGTCTCTCTAAATGGAGCAGCACACTCACAACAGCCCCATAAATGTCTACAGGGGTAATACAGTGATATTTCTTCAGAGAGACACTTAAAAAAGCAGCAGCAGTGATTCTGTGAGTGAGAGGGAGAGATGGAAAGAGGGAATAATAGAAAGATAGAAGGATCAGCAGAGAGGATGGGCAGGTGGCCAGAATGACATTGGGGTTTGTGTTTGGAATGCCAAAAGGGGTTGGCACTGCCATTCGCTGACTCACACCCCAGCCCCGGAGGGATTTAAGGGACAATAGACTTCCATTTCTTTTTAATGAGCGCTACAGATTATATGCCTTACAGACATATCATCGTGCAGAAATACAGCTACTGACAGGAGAAACAAGTGGAGGACACAGGCCAAATGACCCTCTCTGGACAAAATAGCCTTTCAGTTTGTACCACCGCCCAAAATTACTTTGGAAGGTTTGTGTACTTTAAACAGCTGAGGAAATGTGTATCGTGACTTAACATGACATGTTACTTTGAACATAAAGTTACTGTAACTTAGGTTTTGTTCTATGACTGCATGAGGTTAAAAGAAAATGGTTTTCCTTCATTTAAATCAGTGGAGAATGGCTAAACTGGGAAAATATAACAGTTGCCCCTCATGCCAGTCCATTTGAGCAAACTCTATTCATTGAAGAAAGCCACAAGATGTGGCCCGAAAGCTCTGGAAAAAACAAATGGACCTTGAGATTAGAGTCTTTTAGTCGAACTGCCATTTCCAAGCTCTAGAATGAACCTCAAACTCACCATTTTCTATGTTTATTTCATTTTTCATTTATTTTGAGCAACAATCTTACATTATACAAGAAAAATGTTATAATGAATATGATGAATGAAGGGAAAAAGTTTCAGTCAAATTATGCTATTACTGTTATTTATATGTTCTGGATCAATTTTCTATTTTGACCAAATCTTGCAGTGGTTTTCAAATGAGTGGGAAAGTAAATCCTTATTGTTGACATACTATAGCCATGAACTTAGATGTACCTTCTCTTCCTTCAGTTTTGCACAAGCAAGCAATACAGTTTTACAGCTCAGTTTGCCTCAGCATAACTCCAAAGCTTGATGCAGTTAGGAAAACTTGGCTTAGCGCAGCAATTTAAAAGGATTTGCAAACACAAAAAATACACATAAGGCTGTGAAGAAAAAACAGGATTCAACTTTTTGTTTTTTTCCATTTCAAACTAGAATAATTTCAGTGAATGAAAATGCAAACTGCTGGTTAATTTCCCTTAATAAATGTAAACACACTTTTTTCATCATATGTTGCAGTAACATTTTTTTTTAAAGAAAAAGAGGGTTAAACCAAATGCAGCCTCCATTTGAGTCCATACAGCTGTCTCTTGTCAGAGCAATGATTATTTACTGGTTGAAGCTGATGTACATGACCACTTACACAAAAATACAATTTATTGGCACAGTGACACCATTGGATTTCTATTATTGTTGAGTCAAACCAAGAAAACATTATTCAATTTAAAACTCAATTTGCTCAGACAGCATCCTTCGAGTCAATGCTGATAAAATGTTCTGCTGCCGTCATGCTGTAAGCTGATGCCTTACTCCTGAGAGTATAAGCTGGAGTTTGTCTGTGGCTCTCTTGCTATAATAATATCCTTAGTTAAGGATGCAGCACTCCCAGGCTGAAAATACATCTACACTCTCTTCTCTTTCCTTTGCCTTTATTCTTACTATCTCCTCTTTCCCCCACTCCACCTTTGCCTCCTAAAGATGACTGTGTGCAGCTATAAAGCTTAACTAACTGGCAAATGACTGCCTCCTCTTGCTTGCTTATCTACAGGATAAGCTGGGAGGTTATTTTCATGCTATACAGCTCATCAACAGTCATGAACTGCAGCCCTTCCTTCTGTGCTGAAGGGGAGACAACAATTTTGCTGAACTCAACTCGCTGTCTGCATATTTTGTGTCACACATGCCTGAAATGTAATAAATCCAAACGCCATAAATGCTTAATGACTGGCGAAGCGGCCAGATAGAAAGTAACACATACACACACTATCAAGTGAAACCCACTAGCATGGCTGCAGCTCATGTTGCTGACTTTTACCCCCTCCACACAAACTGAAGACAAAAAAGAGTTCAAAACAAACCTGTGAGGCAAAACTGGACTTTGGAGCTGCCAATTTGGAAAGTCAAAGTCAACAATATAGCTGAGATAGAAGAAGATTAGAAACCAGAGGAGGAGGAATTGGTGGTTATAGAAAGTGGAACAGAATAAAGATGGAATCTAGATTTTAGTAATAAGAATAATCAGCACGTTATATTTGCATATTTTGTCTGCTGCCATAGACATTTACAACAGTAAAGAATTAACTAGAGACAAGTGTACATGCCAAATGAAAATGGACAGACAGACCAGCTACTGCAATGATAAACCATGGCAGCTTGTGGCTGATTTTAATGTCAACCAATGAGTTAAAAACAAAAGCAAAACAAGCAACGCTAGCTGCTCTGAGGCTCGATCTAGGCACAGCAAGCTAAATTGTAACATTAACATGCTAACTTGCTCATAATGACAATATTCTAACCCTCTGATGCACTAAATAACACTGAAGTACAGCTGAGGGTAGGGGAAACTTCATCTGTTTTAGGAGTATCAGGTCATAAATCAAAGTAATGGGCAAACTGAAATTTTGACATGATGATAGAGCTACAAGAAAAGTCATTGTATCACCAAAGTCATTAGAGTTTATCCTCTAAGGACCTCGAATATCTGTAGTAAATTTGACAGTAATCCATCAAGTAGTTGCTGAAACATTTCACTTGCAAAACTTGCTGGTGGTGCTATACAAAAGATCAGGGGGTCGCCAAACATTGAGATTTATCTTCTGTGGATCATGATTACCCATTTAAATTTCATGGTAAACTATCCAATAGTTGATATTCAAAATAGATATTTCAGTTTGTACCAAAGCTCAACTAAAGACCAACACTGCCATCCATTATTCTATGCTATTAGCTAAAAATCTAAAACTGACTCATTTACAGTTCTTTTATTTGTTGCTTAATGAGCACTGTCCCTGCCAAACAAATAAATAAAAAACATATGTTATAGAACTGAATTAAGCTGCAAAATAATTTTGGCCGCAGAGTAAGCTACTCTGCGATGAAATTTGAAAATGTCAGGACTTATTTTTGTGTACTGCACATTAAAGACAGTGGGTTACCCATGCTGGAAATTATTAAGACGTTTTTTAAAGCAGTATTCCTGTCAGCCAACCTGATCTGAAAGTTCTCAGTAACATCACAGACGCCTGCAGTCGGCCTCAGGCTTGTGTTTGAGAAACGATGAAAGAGTACGCGCAGGATGAAAGGATGGGAATAATGTGTGAAAATGTGAATGTGAGAAAAGGGAATGATGTGGATATATTCCAAGCTGAAGGATTGAATGTAAAGCCAAGCATGAAGTTTGAGTGGCAGGGTCGACAATGGAGAAATTAGCTGTGCTGGAGAAAAGAAAAGATCAGCAGTTTGAAAAGGTTGACAGGGAGTAGAGAGTCAAGGAGCTACTGGAGGCAGAAAAGAGGAGAGGAGCTTGCAGTCTCAGGTTTTCTTTTATTTTCCTGACATTTGACAAATTGGTTAGAAGGACCTGGCAGAAATTAGTGCACTGCCTGTAATGAAGTGTATACTTTAGTATATGAGTGTGTGCTTGTGTGCAGAAGAAAAAAGGCACTAAATAACCAATTAAAGAAATGTTAGCTCATAATAATCTAAAGAACACTTATTTCTTCCTTAAAAATTAGAAAATCCACACATTATTAATAGTTGTAGTATCTTCGATGGCCATAGACTACTTTAGCCTCAAGGCATATTCATCTAACATTCTACTGATGTGGCTGAATGAAGCAACTTTCATTTGAATAAGTAATCCTGTCTGTAATTTAGATTAGGCAGTGAGTTGCTGAGGTTGTGATGCATTATTTTAGGACTGGGTTGTACAAAAATATATAAAGTAAAAAGCAAACATGTTTTGTTTTTAAGCAAGGAGAGATCCCTAACATTTTCCTCGTTAAGTGTGTGTGTCATTTATTTACAAGGATATGTATTAGTGGCAGTAATGACATTCAGGCAACCTCCTGCAGTGTTGTTGAATAGTATTTAGCTGAATGTGACACTTTTCTGCATCCATCCTCACAGCGAGTTTGTACATATACAGTACAAAGGGTTAGGCAACCTCCCTCTGGGGCCCTTTGGGATACTGTCAGGAATGGGCACCAACCAACTATTAAGCAGCCTCTCTCAGCAAGCTGCTGCCTATTAGGAGCACACAGTTGATGATATGCTTGCGCTATTTGAGCTGTTTCTTCAAAGCAGCTGACTCCATGATAAGATTTTTTTTTTTATTATAAAGAAACTCCATTCATTTGTGTTAGCTAAGCAATTTAGCAGGGTTTTTGAGGCAAAACAGTCCAGTCAGCAGAGCTGGAGAAAAGTGAGGTGATGGGTCAGAAGATCAGCTGACTGTGAGCCTCGAAGCCACATTTGGTTTTATATGTTGTCACTTGGGACAAAGGTTAGACTGTTTTTCTTTTTTCTATACACAGCCAGATATGCTATTGATTTCCTACAATATGCTGGCATTTTATGTTCACTACAAGGCACGATGTGTTTTTGTTTGCATGAAAAAGAACAGTCATTACCCTCCAAACAAGATATTCTCTATTTATTCTTTTAGTTCTTTACAGGGCCAAGACAAAATCAATGGTTCAATCAAATCACCATTACTCTCTTCTAAAAAGGAGTCACATCAGGTTGCTTACCACACATCAATCGCATCACTTGATTATATTCAAGCTGTGACCGATGTTCCTTTGCTTCAATGTGTTTTGTTTCTCAGACCCGCAATTAACATGTCAAATAATTTTGCTGATTTTGAAAACTTGGAAAAGATGATTTGGCCTTCGAGGTCTGTTAATCATCTTGTGTTGCTTTGAAGACTCACATATCAGTGCAGATTGCAATACCTCTTTTATAATTAATACTGCTTACTAGTATCGGCAGCATATTTGAAAGTGTTTGCACCTGTGCTTTAGTTATTTTTAAATCCTTTTCAGTGTGGAAATCACATTATTTTGCCATACCCTGTTGTGTCTTAGTCTGAGAGATCAGAGAGATCCTCTCAATGGTGCATTGAGATGACTTAATTATTAATAATTCATTTTTCATTTTCACTGATGACATTCCTTGTAACTATCCTGATTGGTTTTGTGCAGCTTCTGCTGTTTACTTTCTAAGTCCTTTTGCTTTGACCCCTAGTTGCATCATAATTTCACAAATCTTCTTGTATAATACCTGTGAATAAAAGGTGTGAAAATGAATTTAACCTCTAAGCATAGCCTCTGGGAGTGTGTAAATTGTCATTGATGGTGTCTCGGAGTACCTTGTAATTTTGCCAACAGTGATGGAGCAGTCTGATACTCTACTGCCTCCTAGTGTATTATTTGTAGCTGTTCACCTGCAACAAAGACAACACTTGAAACTCTACAAAAGTTTATAAAAATACACAAAATGTGACAGAATTTTTCCAGAAGTGAAATGTTTATTTCAGGCTTCCAAAACTTCTACAGTTTAAAAAAAGTTACCAGTATGTCTCTTTTCCTCCATCATCATCATTATTATCATCATAATCTGTAGCACCTCCTCTTTACCTACACTAATTTACACAACCATTTAAAATGTATCAAAATCTACAAATTCCCAGTTGTATCTGAAAAACAAGGCAACTGAACACTGTACCCTTCTTGCTTTACAATACTTTTTAAAACATACTTATTTTGAGAACATACAATATGGTGGCATTATGGGAGGTTTTTAACAACAAAGACATGAACAGTATGACGTGGAATAAACAGAAACATTAACTGACAGCAAAGACCTTCTGACATCACGGGAAAGATAAAAACAATGTAAATTTCTCTGAAAAATATACTGTTTAAAGCCAATTCCTTAATGACGATCAAGGAAGTTGGTATTCTGAAGTGGATTAGGATGAACATGTAGCATCATATAAAACTGACATCACAATCGCCTAATATACACCGATACTCCAACAGTAAAATATGACAGTGAAATACAGCTTCAACAGGTAAATGATCACTCAAGGACCCACAATATTGTTCTGTTTCAATTTGAGTTAAATTGCTTGAGTTAAATAAATTAGAGTAAAATTGTTTGCTTAAAAGGCGTGCTTTAAAAAGGTATGCCAGTAAAATAAAGTGGGTGAATAAAATTAAAGGTTGCCAGTGAGAGCTGAGTCCATGAGGTCATCATCTTCATTTCTCATATACATCGGGCTTGGCCGGGATGGACGCTCTGAACCCAGCATGGACAGAGACGACTCTGAGGCTGAGATGGGTGACCTTGACCAGCTGTCTGCTTTTATTGGATGCGAGGAAGGACCAATGGACATGGATGACTTATTTTTCTCTTTCTCTCTGTCCCGTTCTCGGTCTCTGTCCCTCTCCCGTTCCCTCTCTTTCTGCTTCTTTTTCTCTTTCTTGTGTTTCTTGTGCTTCTCCCCTGAGCTGACGGGGATGGAGCTCATGTAGTCCTGTGGGTGAAGAGGGCGCATGGTCTGGTCGTCGTCTGAGCTTGGACTGTTTTGGTGGGACTTTTCTGCTACCGAGCTGCTGCCCGACTCGCTCTCGCTGTCATGGTTGAGCGGGGTGTATCCTGGTGAGCGGCTGTGGCTTGGTGAGGAGCGGTCATGCTTGGGAGTTGAGCCACTGAAAAGAGGGGAAGCTTTGAGGCTAGAAATTTGAGGACGCATAGACTCACCAGATCCTTCCCCAGGTTTCTGAGGGGTCACTTTGGCCTTGATGCTAGGTGAGCCTCCATCAGGTTTGCTGATGATGATTTTGGCCAGACCGGTCATGCTCACCCCTCCTGTTTTTGGATCCATCAGCTTTTTATCCCCACTGTTTCCCACTGAAACAGAAACTTTTGCTTTTCCTTCCTTATCAGACTTTTCCCGCTTGTACTCCCCACTTGAGGACGATGTGGAATGCTTGGAAGGGCCCATGTTTGAAGATCCACTGCTGGGAACACTTCCAGGAGCAGATCCAGAACCAGTTCCCCCTCCTGGTGGACCAACCTCACAACCATCCTCTCCCACCCCCCCACCACCTACGCTCTTCAGTTTGTCTATGACTGCCGTAAGAGAAGGCTTCTTGTTTCGACTGGGAGACTTTCCTTTCGCGTTGGGGTTGTTTGAATTATTTTGACCACCCCCGCTACCTCCTCCGCCTCCACCCCCTCCGCCTCCACCACTACCTCCACTTCCACTCCCTCCTCCTGCCCCTCCTCCTCCACTTCCACCTCCGCCACCCCCATACTGAGACTGGGATCCTCCAGAGAAGTTCATGGAACCAGATGAAGAGGAAGAATTCGAGGATGATGAGGAAGATGTGGAACCAGAGGAGGAGCTCCCACCCATTGGTTTCTGGGAACTAATGCCTCCACCAGAAGAAGACTTGGACCCTCCTGAACTGCCACCACCTGAGCCCATTGGTGATTTAGCCTTAGAAGAAGGGGGTGTTCCTGGAACCTGGGACTGCTGCATTTTCATAGGGGAGGACAATTTGTCACCAGAGCTACTGGAGCGGGAGTGAGAAGGGGAGATGTTGGGCTTTATGCTGGGATTCATAAGAGACCCAGAAGGCTTGCCCCCCTGAGGCTTCATTTTACTACTACTTCCCATTCCGCCTCCACTACCTCCAGGCCCAGACAGCCCATGCTTGGTGATGGGGGATGATCCCGGTTTTCCAACACCCATACCTTGGGAGGAGCCTTTCGACTGGGATGGCCCCCCTCCAACCCCTACTCCGACACTCCCTGGCTTGGAACTGTTGCCTTGTGCCATGGAGCCTTCTTTGGACTTGATCTTCCCAGAAGAGGAGGAATGAGAATGGTGGCTTTTACTGCTGCTGGTTCCACCTGCTCCTCCTGTGCTGCCTGTAGATGAGCTGCTAGAGGTGTATCCACTATGGGATGAAGTTTTCCCCCCAGTTATGGTCCCTTTTTGAATCTGAATTGTTATTTTAGGAATTCGAAGGGTGCCACCACCAGGAGGTGTTTGCGAGCGTCCTGAACTACCAGGAGACTTGGAGCCTCCTCCACTTATGCTTCCCCCAGAGCCAGAGCCACCACTAGGAGGTGTATAGGGCCGTCCACCTGAGCTATGAGAAGGGGACTTGCCATCAGGGTCCAGCTTTTTGCGTTTGGGTGGCTTCTCTTTAGACTTTCCCTCACTGGATGGAGTCCTGCTACGTTTGACCTGTTTGCCCTCTGTTGAAATACTTCCCATTCCAGAGCTGCTTCCTCCGCTTCCCCCATTTTCATCCTTTGGCCGCATGAGTCCTTGTTGCTGTTTCACTTTGGGTTCTGCACTTTTAAAGTCACCACATGCTGCTCCCAGGCCCATCATGAGGGGGCTCTGGGAGCCTCCACCATGTGTGTCTCCCAAATCAGGAGCTTGCCCCAGAAGCGGTTTACCACCACCGCTGTTGCCCCCAAAAACAATCCCCATATCAAAAGGGTCCTTCAATGAGGGCTCTGGGGTGCTCTGCCCATGTGGAGTGGGATTCTGAGGTGTACCTGATGGGGTATTCTGTTGGCTACTTCCGCCAAAACCCTTGACTAGGTCCATGTCTCCATCTGCACTTGGAGAACTGTCATCAAAGTAGCTCTGAGGGAAGCCATGACCTGAAGTAAGGAGGTCAGGATTGAAGTCAGCAGCATCAGGGAAGAAGTTAGTAGAAGAGGAATCACTGGTGGGTGTGGCTGCAGTTGCAGCTGCTTCAGCAATCAGTTCAGCAGCATCTGTAAAAGGATTCTCATTGCTGTTGGTATTGAAAATGTCAGCCGAGTCAAACACTGCACTGCCTTGACCTGAGCTGGAGGAGTCCCGAATAGGGGTACCTAAGGGGCCTCCATCCTCTCCTCCACTGCCCATCGTGTGCTGACCATGGCTCCCACTGCTGCCTTTGCCTGTTTGCTCAGGTAAATCTGACAAGATTTCTGTGATATCCGGCACGATGCTATCAGAGCTGGAAAGGCGTACCATACGAGGTGGTACAGTACCTGGTGGTTGCTGTTGCTGCGACTGGACATGAGACTGCGAATAAGGCATACTGGGGCCAGAGGGTGGGGTTCCACATTGGCTAGGAGCAGGAGTGATGCTGTGGGGAGTGTCTAAGCCATCACCAGTCAGGTTAACATCAAAGATAGAATTTTGAGATGCATCTACATCCATAGAGAGGAGCTCACGGTGGAAATCATCCTCATGTGTGACTTGATGGTGTTGGTGGTGCGACATGGATCCCTGTTGGGATTTCATGCCTAAAGCACCACCTCCACCACCAGCAGCAGTTCCAGGCAACACCCCACCTTTTTCTGTCCCCCTTGGACGCTTTTTCTTCCCTTTTGTGCTACTTCCAGGGCATGTCCCTCCCATGCTGTCTGTGCGTGGTGAGCCAGATGAGGAATTCTGTCTCTCTAATGGACTAGAACCATACAGTGTAGCAAAATCTTGTGTGGGGTTGTCTTTCAACAAGTTCATCAGCATAGGGTGATTCTTGGTGTTGCTGGCAGGGGATGAGGTTGGGGGTGGAGTTTGGTGGGGTTGTGGTGCATTCTGGGAGCTGGGACTAGAACCTACACTTCCAGTTGTCTGTAATAGACTTGTCAGTATTGGATTCTGTGTGACTTTGCTGTAGTCATCTGTATGGCCTTGACCTGCCTGTTGTTGCTGAAGTTGTTGTTGCACCTGCTGCTGCCCAGCCATCCCACCTTGGGATAGGCATTCCCCTCCTTGGGCTTGCCTCTCTGTCCGGGATATCCCAAACAGGGAACTGATTGGACCTGGAAAATTAGGTCCCCCTGGAGGTCCTCCGCCAGTAGGTGTGCTGCCCCCTCCAAGCCCAGGCAGTCCCATAGGATTAGTTACATCGCCTGCTGCCATGTTGTAAGTGGGACTACCAGAAGGTGGCAGGTTGTTCTTCACCATGATCTCTACTGTCTGTGCAATCAGTGAGAGGGCGGGAGTGTCTGCCTGGATGGTCTCCGCTTTCCTTCTGATGGCCCGCATTGTTACAGGGATGGACATGCATCTACAAGAGGGAAGAAATGATTACCTACATTACTACTAAAAAACATAATGCCCACATTTATGCATTGACGAGGAAATAACTCACCTCTGGACCACTTTGGTAATGAATTCATCGGTGCAGATTAGAGCATCTGACAGTCCTTTATATAGCTTGCAGGATACCTGCCTGGAGTCGATCACTTCCATTACAACTACAGGAAGATGTCAGGAGGGAAAGAACACCGAATGACACAACTATGGAAAAAAATATGTTGAAGAAATATCTACTTATGCTTGATTATTGGGATTATTTTTTTTTTTACAATTGAGAGCTCACCACAGACTAATGATTCATTGACAGGATGCTGGAAAGAGACGCTGAAACTTGAGTCGGTAAGAGGGCATACTTCAAACTGCAGCAGGCCTGCGCTATCTGAGGGTACAATAGCAAAGGTGCAACATTTGTCAAAAGTAAATTAATACATCAGACACAAAAATCACCATTGACTAATCAAACACGGTGAGTCAGGAATGAGATACACACCTTCTCTAATAGAAGTACGTTTAACGCAGCTGCCAATCAAGGTGTTATAGGCCGCCTGGTGCCGTATGATATCCAACAGTAGTGGCACCTGTGCTGGGTGGCGGAAGGGGATCTTGGTCACCAATGCTCCTTGAAGAGAATGACCATCCTGCACTGGAGCATCACCATTCAGGAAGTAACAGTGCTGCTGATCTGGCAAAACCTGTAAAAGCATGACGATAGCAGTTTTCTCATATAAAAGTGATTTGTGTGGTTTATCAATTGGTGTTTGTGTTTGATGTATGTATCTTGTCCTTTTACTTATTCATTTTTTTCCCTTTTCCTGAAAATAGCTGTCTGTCATGAAGGAAGGAAAACACTGAAATCTAAAACCATGAATGTTATTTTAAAGACTAAGCGACTGAGATAATATTTGACAGATTAATTAGTAATCGAAATAATTTGTATTAGCAGTACCAGTAAAAAATACTGTGTGTGAAGGTGTGTCTGCTCACAGAATAGAAGTGCATGTTGTGTGATGGCGGTGGTGTGGTGCTCCCCTCCTCCAGGAGCTGGAGCTGGCTCTGGACGATTAACTGGTAGAGAGGAGAAAGGCTGGGGGAGCTCTCAAACACAGGGATCGCTGAGGGAAAGAAATTGAGATAGTTGAACTAACTCTATAAGTCAAATAACCATTTTCATTAAAGGTCATTTTTAGCAGTCTACAAACAGGTTGGTCTGATTTGCAGGGTGTTAAAATCACCCTGCAAATCAGAACCTGCTGGTTCCTGAAACTTACTTGAGTTAGGAAAATCAATTGATCAAATAATCTTTTAACACTGCAAATTCATTTTCTTCAGTTAAGCACATAAATAGATCACAAATTGGACGTTGAAATACTGAGTCTACAGCAGTACTGTGAGTAATAGGAAACAGTCCCCAGTTACAACTGCTCTAAGACCATGTGATGACAAATGTGAGGAGAAAAAACAAAGGGGGGGGGGGGGGGGGGGGGTGTATTTCCAGCAAATTTCAAATATCTAAGTTGGTTTTCTTATTTGTGTAAGAAAATGGAAAGGAAAAAATGTCAGATGTTATATTATTTGTATTTATTTTTTTTATGTTATGAGAAAATATAAACCATTTAAAAATCATTAAATAATTTCTGAAACCCTTGAAACTCACAAGTTGCGTTGCCCAGCCTCTGAATGAAGGAAAGTGAGAAAGGCATGGGGCGGTTCATCTTGAGGAAAAAACAAGCTGGCAGGTCCACACAGTTGGAGTTTGTGACAGTAGAAAAGGAAGGGGTCCTGCAACAGACGAAATATAAACTCATCAGCCACCTGTCTACGTCTTTAGCTACAAAATACCAACACTAAAATAACTCTCACCTGATTGCCTCATTATGTGAAAGTGTGGCATTATCTCAAATACTATGACTGCACTTAACCATATTTAATAAATCTTCAGCACACTGGTACTTTTTTTACACAAATTTAGACATTGTTCTATGCAGGATTTTAGGGGTACTTACCCCTTGTTGTCTACTGGGTGTGATCCAGTGATGAGGGGAGCAATGGGGAGCTTATAGACAGCGGAGGTTCCCTCAATTGTGACAGAAACACTGACACCAAGGGAGTGAGGCACTGCAAAGAAAATGTAAAGTGTCCACGTAGACAGAAGTTGAGTTATTTTGCAACTCAAATGACTAGTGGCTGATTCTCATCCGTATCCTTTATTTATCAATTTGTCCGCAGCAACTCACCATTGCCGTCTGTTAAATTGAGGTGTGAGCCCGTTCCCTCCTCAAATATGTCATAAGGGGAGACGTAACACTGAAGAGAAACAAGATGGCCACCACTCCTGGCTGTCAGCAGGCCCACACTGCCGTGAACAATTGTCTCTACGGTATTAGCATTGGTTGCCAACCTAAAAAACATAAATAAAAAAGCATGACTAAGAGGAATGCTAAAATCTTAAACTTATTACTTGACACTACTCGTAAAAGGGTATTTTACCAGGAGCAATGACTCCTTACATCTGTTAAAATTACTCACTCTTTTTAAACTTACCTAAACATGTGCATCATCTTGGTGAGATCAAGTTCTAGAGACTGCAGAGCTATATACATCTTGGTTTTCAATTTACTAGAGGGCAGAAATAAAATTAGATTATTAGATACAACTGACACAAAACAATAACAATCTAAAAGAAATACAGCATCGGTCTCTTTATGGGGGTTTGTGGGATTCATCATTACTGTCCTTTCCAGGCATTAATTGTGATTACACCCTCATAATGAAGTACGAATTAAACCAATATTTTCAAAAGATGGACTGAGTTCAGTTATAGTTTGGAGATATTAATTTTACTTTTTTGAAATGGTTCAATGTAACATTGTGACAAAAACTAAATATGTAGCTTCATTTTAAATCTGACATTTTAATCATTATTTTTCTGGAAACTCTCAGACTCACATTTAGGTTGGTTTCAACCGGACATGCCTACAGTTACTACTTACTTGTCTCCAGGGAGCTTGTATAGGTCTACCAGTCCTTTCAGGTGTTTGGAAAACTCTTCAAAGTTCTTCTCCCTAATGATGAGCAGGAGAAAATGTGCAGCTGGATCAGTGCACAAAAACCGAAAAAAGAAACCCTGGACCACATGGTCTATGCTGCTTATGATATTGTAGTGTGCAGTTTCTACTCACCTTAGATGCTGACTCAGCTCAGGGCAACTCTGTGATCAACATATTGAGAAAAGATATAATACATTTCTGTAACAAAATATTTTCCAAAACATGTTATTATAGAATAATTGAATTGTGTGAAAGTGGGGAATCAACAAGATTTAGAAAGTCAGTCATAACATAAATCAAAGGAGTGAAAGACAGTTTTCAGATTTTTTGTCTCAACTTGAGGTATCGAAGTCATACTGACCGTAGGGTTTTCTCCTTGATGAGCCACTTTGACATCCATTAACTGGCCAGCAGTGTCCAGCTGCACCTCCACATAAAACATGTCCGATGTGATGTAGCATTCGGTCCCTGATGGGCTGAGGTGGGAACCCAGCCTGCCCAAACAAGACAAAAAATCATCACTTCAATATGGCTTCTGCACAAATTATTAGCAGTATATAGAATTTGCCTGACTCCACTAGATAATTAATAGAAAATCAGAAGAGTAAAAACAACTTAATGTTTTGTGGGTAGCACGCTCAGCTATTCAGGAAAAGCAGAAGGGTGTTTCATTCCCAATCATAGTGCAATTTTAAAAAGCAAAACACATGAGTTATGAACACCTTTCATTCTCCACTCTCCTCTATTTCTTGTGCTCTAGGCGAACTTGTGAATCAGTCATATTTGGAAGAGATGAAGTAAAAACCACAGCAAAATGGTGAAAACTCACATGTGTTGTCGAGCGATGGATTCAAGACGATCTGTCATGGAAGGCAGAGATGAGACTGAAAGAGAAGGGCAGAGAACAGGTAATTGGAAACATCATATAATGTGACTAGGTGCATATGTTATTCTCAAATTAAACACAGTTTTGGTTTTCCTTAAATTATCCAATGATGGAAAGAAACATGATCTAATGGAAAACCGTTGGCCTGCTCTCCCTTGTCTTTCTGTCCTACGATTTGACAGTCTCACCTTTCAGCGCTCTCTGCAGGGTCTCGAGGCAGGTGAGCAGGAGCTGGTGACCTGCTGCATTCATCATACCGCGTTTCTCCTGGAACACAGTGTGCAGAAAAACAGAAAGTAAGAAAATCGCTGAGTAAAGAGACTTTAGTTATGCTAATGTTTTTACTGGCTTAGTCAGCGCAATAGGTCAGATATTTAAATGTCACTACTGTAGTTTCACTGGCCCTACTTGTTTGTACAAATAGAGGTTAATTTCTATTCTTGTGGGTAAATAGATAGTAACAGAGTTCAGGTTTGCACTGCTGCTTTGTGAATAAAAGTGTACATTTCTGTCATATAACAGATGTCTCACCATGGCCTGACGCACAACTTTGCTGGTCTCCTGCCATGGTCGTGAAGCATTATGTTTGGCATGAAGCTTCTCCAGCAAAGCAGCCATGCGACTCTGCTTCTCTGCTTCTGAAAAAAAAAACACATACAAAAAAAAAAAAAAAATGCACCAGTGTTTCTCTGTGATCCCCATGAAAACAGTTCACATTCCTGTCTCAGCTAATTTTCTGTTAAAAAATTGGGTTTGGGGCATCGTTAGCACTTGCCATGATAACAATCAGCAAAAACACAGAATTTAACTAACTGCGTCACAATATATCCCAAAAACACATGTGCAAATCAGATCACACATCACTGTCAATCTAATCAAAAACATGTTGTTTTTATTATGTTTTGTAATCATAACATCATCAAATGTTGAATGATAGGGAAAAAACTGACATGTTACTTTAAATACCTATAGTGGATGGTTATTTACAGTTTATACAGCCTACTCAAATATACAGTAATGAGTGAAATTTATGTATATGTATGTGTTTAGTAGGGCTGGGCAATATGGACAAAGTCAAATATCACAATATTTTTTAACCAAATACCTCGATATTGCAACAATGTTATAGAGTCGACTGTTGGTGCATTTTTACAAAAATATTTATATAAGGAGATCTTAATCATCAGTAATGTGGATATAATATTATTTATAACAGCTACAACAGTCTGGTAAGTTCAGAAAATAACTAGACTAAATCTAATCTCATGGTGCCACACCACAAGACTGAGGAACAGTTTTTACCCCTCAGCTGTTCAGGAATTGAACTCTCGGCCCCCTATCCGACTGCCCCCACCTCCACCACCCAATTAGCCTGATGACCTGTTTCTGTGTCGGAAAACTGTGTGCAGTCGCTAAATGCACTTTATACACAAGTTTTTTATGTATGTATGTATGTATGTCTGTATGTATGTATGTGTGCATGTGGGTATGTATATGTGTATATATACAGTACCAGTAAAAAGTTTGGACACACTTTCTCATTTATGTGAATGGAAAGGTGTGGACTGGTACTGTATATTTATTTATTCTTCTCTTTTATCAACTTTATTTAAGTGTGAGATGTGTGTGTGTGAGTTATGACCGAGGAGGGAGCTGTTTCATTGTATTGACCTCAATGCAATGACAATACATTCATTGCAATTCAATTCAATTCAATATCATAATATCAATATAATATCGATATAATGACCAGCCCTTGTGTTTAGATTAACATATATATATATATAATGTGTAGGTGCAGTGGATATTATAGTGTTTCAAGGGTTATTACACGGTGACTGAGGTAACTGTTCATAAAGTGACAGTTGTGTCTGGTAGTTTTGGATGATCCTACTCTGCGTATATAAAGTAAATTATCACCCGTATATAGACATAATATATTATTGTCGACTTGTTGTTTCTCTATGTATTTATCATTTTAATACGTAAACATACCTGGCCAATAAAGCTGTTCCTTATTCTAATCATCTGTCATCTTAGCGTTACTACAAATGCTTTTCCATATCGAGTAGGTGCGCATCTTGTCCAACCTCCTGTCAAAACGAGCTAAAGGTGGAGGTGTGGTGCACTTTGTCACCTTTGTGTATTACTCTGTGTCAGAGTTTATACAAAGTTGATGTTAGCTCGCTGCTTACTTCAAGGAGCTAACTTAGCTGTTATTTCATCAAAGAAACACACTGCCTAGAGCCATTGACTTGACTTTTTACGAGTGAAGGTTTTTGAGTTATCAGATAGCACAAAGACGTGTATTGCCACAAAAGACAGAAATGAGAAGCAACCTCTGGCGCTGCACAGTCAGCTAACTAAGTGTTAGCCGATGTTAGCCTGAGCTGAAGTCCAGCAGGCCAAAACTAAATAAACACGGGTCATGGTCTTACCTGTGACATCTTCGGTTTTGACCCGATCTACGTGAGTTTGGTTTCCAGCTTGTTGAACAGAGAGAGTTAGCTCTCTTGCAGGACTACCGCCCTGCATAGAAACACCAGGCCCAGCCGCCATTGTCCCCGCTACCCGTTTCGGTTTCCCAGCTTCCCCTCCCGAGCTTCCGTACTACGCCGTACCCAAATTTTAATATTGCAAAACTAAATAATAATACCAACAAGAATATATTACAAGGCTTAATGGGTAGGGTAAATAAATTATATAAGGAAAGAAGAAAAGGAGTATATAAAAAAAAAGGCTGAGCAGTTCAGACAATTATACATTTTACACATTTAAGACTTTTTGAGTATGGGATTCAGTGACATCTAGCGGTGAGTTTGCAGACTGCAGCTAACTGAATCCGACTGGGGTTTGTAGAGTGCTGAATAGTTTGTATTGTTGCATTTCATTCATAAAATAAGTAAACATAAGTTTTCTATAACAAAATGTACTTTTGTAAATGTGAGATTTTGCATGATAATGAAAACTGAACAGAAATGTTCAAAAATAAAGCATGAGTGTGATTGTTTCACCATCAATTCCACAGAAAGAGAATTAATATCAATCTCATTTTCTTGTTTTATTGTTTGGCTAGATAGCCTTAATGGAAAAGTTTGAAACAGTCATTTTGTTTGTGATCAAGTATCTTGAAGATCAGGTCCAAACTTGTTTCCACTTGATATTCGGGATAAGCCTTCCCCAGTTATGGTTTACATGGGAGTGTGACAATATTTTTAGAAATATCTGATCCTTTTTTTCCATTTTGAAGGGCTAGATAAAAATACTACATATTTAGAAAATATGTTATTTGGAATAATGTTCCAAATGAATTCTGGGTTACAGAGATTTTTCTTTCTTTTCTTTGGGGGGGGGGGGGGTCTTAAATAGATTTACAAACTAGGGAATCAACATATAAAGCAAGAGCAGTGTCAGCATGGATATACTATTGACTTAATATATTTATACACACACATAATGATGGTATATCCATCCAAAGCTGAAGGTTTAGGCACTGAAATCCCACTGACTGCAGTCAGTTTGGGAATTTGGGATTTGAAACTTTTTGAATGTGTTTAATTGCTGCTAGAATATTGTCTGAATCTTTTTTTTAAAGTGTGTTGTCATCACCCTCCTGACTTATGGACTTTAATGTGGAGAGGAGGTGGGCAACAAGTAAACGTAGGAGAGAATGGGCAGCCTTGATGAACACCACAAGATAACTGAAAGGGGATGAAGTACTGCACCATACCCCCTGAACTGGGGTCGACACCGTGTGACACTCAATGTTGCAGTTTGTGCTTGTTTGCAGGCTTGAATATGGCTCATCATTTGTAGCTTCAGAATAATACATTTATTTGGCGTATTAAAGTATGTCACACATTTAAAGAATTTCAGAAAAAAATGGGGCTATAGACAGGGTATGATTGACAGTTTGCACAATTATTCTTGATTATTTATCAACATAATTGAATGAGAAACACATCTTTTCTTTTATTCGTTCAAAACTAAAACCCAAATCACTTGACTTGGCATTGATGGGAATAAAAGACAATGCACTGATAAATACTCCAGATGGCGTACGATCTCCACAAGTAAATGATTCATGTTGTGCCAAGAGCAACTAAGAGGCAAAATCCAAAAGAAGGTTGAAATAATCGCATGAATCGACTTCAAAAGCTGAAAATATAGCACTTATATGTCAAAGTGTATACCTTCATTTATATATCAGTCACATAAAGCAATAGGAAGGTAATTAAGCACTAGGTGAAAAAAAAATGTAAACAGCAAAAGCAGCCATGCGCCTGCACTGGCAACCACACACACACACACACACACACACACACACACACACACACACACACACACACACACACACACACACACACACACACACACACACACACACACATACACACACACACACACACATATTCATACTGCATAGACACACCTGAGCCTATGTACAGCTGAGCCTACGGCATTGAGTGTTCCCTGGGGAGGATTTTCCCACCAACCATTATGACCTGCCTTAGAGAGGGAGCAGGAGTGTGTGCATGAATACATGTGCATTTGTGCATATGCAAGGATATATTTGGGAGCATGGTATAAAAACCCACGCTCACACATCACACACATACATACACACACAGGAGATAGCTATAGACAGCAGTGGAGATGGAGAGGGACCAGATTGGCATCATCTGAGACAGTAGATAGACCCACAGATAGAAATGAGAAAAGAGGGGAGGTGCCGCTATGTAATTGATGTGCCCACCAGGAGCTTTAGCTGGCTGCCTGGCATGGAAGAGGAGGTGGGCGCCGCTGCCAAGACAGCAGTAGGAGAAAGGAAAAGGGAGGCACAGGCCTTGGGGAGCACAGTAGCAGGCTGAAACCATGCCCATCAATCAGAGGCTAGTTCACCTTGCCATGCCAAGCGGGACCCCCCTCTGTGCCGAGGGAAGGGGTGGCACAGGGAGTGAGGCTGGCACAGTTGCTAAACCTTCCCTAATCCTCCTGGTGGGTATATCAGTGCCACGTCCGAATGGCAGTACAGTGGGCAGAGCCAGACATGAGCTAAAGAAAAGAAAGTTCAGCCCCTGCCCTCAAAGAGGTATCGCTGCATGTTTGTTTTTTCTTTTACATTTTGATCTTATTTAAAGACTTAAAAATAGCTGGAAAAAAACTCTTGACTTGACTTGTTCATGTCAACTAATCTAGACAGATCTGTCCTTTAAATGTTGCCCCATACACTATATATGTTCTGTAGTTGGGTTGATGTTTCTTTGAGTGTTCTTGATGTTCAAGATACAGGATTTTGAAATCATCTATGAATTTATGCCCAATAAAATAAATAACAAACATAAAGTGTAGATGACAGATACCACAAAACAGGATGCCCATCAATAATGAAGAATTGTAGTGTGTAATATACACACATGCATCACCATATACAAATATACATACATATAACTGTGCGCCAGTAAACACACCTACATATAACACTATATGGTGGATAGTGTACATACTATGCACACCATAAACATACTGTAGACAGAGCTTCCAACTGGTGTTGAAGGAGATGACTGTGTAACATCCCTATAAACACATATTTGATTTCCCCTACATATTTCCAGTTTTAACACAGGGGATGAAGATGTGTGAACAGCTTGGCAACCTTACTGAGAGCTTTGAAGTACACAACCTCCTTTTTCTCCATCTCTCTTGGTGAACTCACATTTTACCTGCTGCAATTAAAAGGTAGCATATTTGATGCTTACAGGCCTCCTCCGCAATTCATGGCTACAAGTCAAATTAACTAGACAATGCAAACAACAGATTTGCTATATGGTTTGGCGAGTTGTTTAGAAGCAGTTTTATTAAGCTGAATCTCGTACCAATGTGCCAGACAAGAGGAACAGACTGCAGCCGTTTTCTTTTCACCTATCGTACAAGTTTGAGACGAGTGAGCCTGAAGGCTGGATGCAGTCCAGAAAACAGTGCAGCATTATCAGGACACAGTTTCTGCTTCTTTGGCATCGAGTGCCTTGAAGTGCAAGGGCAGCTGGGAAGACTAGCTGGGAGGGTGGTAGAGGGAGGGAAGAGCAAGAGACAGAGGGAGAGGGAGAGAGAAAGGAGGGGTCGGCCCTATAGGACCATTTGTGATGAGGCTCATTTGCACAACGGCACTTAATTGGCTACAACAATTAATTAATGTGTTGGAAAGTTGGCACAAAAAGTTCATTTAAAAGGGTTTTAATAAGCAATTAGGGAGAAGTAACCAGTGAGGTAGAAGCAAGCACAAAAAATGCTGAAAACTCTGAAAGTATAAACTCTAGCGAGGACTTTTTGGGAATAATGTGCCATATCTGCAAACCAGGATGTGGTTTGCCGTTATGGGTACTTACGGCGCATCCCATTGTGAACACTGATGACATTAAAATACATTATTTTTACCCCATCCTTTTACAACCCCAACTGTTCATGGCACCCACTTTCCAAAAACAGCATTGTCTCTTCTCCCCTTCACTCTCCCTCCCACTGTCTGCCTCCCTCTCTCTTTCTCACTCTGTGTATGAAATATCGCATGACTAATGAGTGGAGCAGGTTGAAATCCTGGGGAAGATGTCCTTGGAAGACGAATGCATTTTCAGCAGAATAATTAACTTAATTAACAAATTCACATGCATATTCATCAGCCTATTAATGTCTCCTCTGCGCGGCTTGATGAGCAGTGGGGTAATAACCATCTCATTTGCATAGCCTGTTCACACGACTCCCCTTTTAAAGACAAAATAAGGGAAGGAAGAGCACAGGAGGAAGAAGGAAGAGAGAAATTGGAAAAGGAGACAACAAATAGAGAACAAGGGAGAGGCTCAGCGGGGGAACGTGCAGAGGTGAGGAAGTGACGTGGGCTGTTTGGAAATACTTTATCTGATGGATGGGTGACACGAGGAGGGACGGCAAACATGAGCCCCAACAGATTGACTCAATCTCCTTCTTTCTCTTTCTCGTCCCTCCAGTCAACCTTGTAAACCATCTTCTCCCTCCTGCTGTTCCATCATCACCATTTCCTTGCTTCTATGCCATAAGATTCTTTTTCCTCAAAGCAAGAGTAAATCCTCTTTTGACATTTAATGGGCCTCTTGGTGTTATATCCAAGTCAGAGTACAGTAATATCACCCATTAGATGTTTATCTTGGTAGATTATTCTTCTATCATTCAGTGGAAAACACATGATGATATCAGCGGGTCTCTCCCTCTCTGTCTGTCTGCCTCTTTCTCTCCTTGCTACAGTCTCTCAGGGGGAATCTTCTTGGCATTGCTCCACTCCTTTCTTCTCCACTGCCAGGCTGCTGCTGCCGTCTCTACTCTGTTACCACTGTCTGCACACAACCTGGTGCTCCTAGCAACGCCACCTCTCTCACATACACTCCACATGGCGGTCCGAATGGCACGCATGTGTGTGTGTGTGTGTGTGTGTGTGTGTGTGTGTGTGTGTGTGTGTGTGCACTAAACACACATACCTCATGTTTACTGTAGGTTTACTGCCACTCTTAATTTGTTCCTGTGCTTACATAAATCCTTGGTCTACATCATAAAAGCTGAATGTTTATTCAACCACTGCTAAAGAAAACAAAAGAAAAAATGTTAAATTCAATTGTGAGAATTTTTATTTACTAGATTATGTCAGACAGTTATATTACCTTTATTCCCTTTATTACTCTATAAACACAACAGTTTTACCTCTTTCATCACAAAATGCATTACACGTCTGCTGAACATTGGTTTATAAATAAAACAGGCAACACATGCCTTTTCCTCAATTCTTTTTACCTCTCTATTTTGGCTTTATTTCCTATACTTTCATTTTATTCCCATTTCCAGTCTTCTTTTTGGATTGTTCTGAGTGTTTCTGTGGCCTCTCTCCAAGTGGTGTCATAGTAAGTTGCTTCATGCACAGGTTGGGAAATGTATTTTGCCATTTTCTTTCTGTTCGTCTTTGTTTTTTCTGAAAATAGCTCCTTTGCAATGTTCAAAATGCTCCTCACAGCACCTGGCATCTGTGTACAGCACCAAGGAGGACTGACAGTCTATAGCTTCATTCTAACCAAAAACTTCAGCAGTTGATTAACACATGTAAGTGCCCTTTTTAAAAACGGAGACAACAGGAATCATATATCACAAGACATTCTACTAAATCGGTGTTGTTCCTCCAGCATATTTCAGGGCTTTTTTGGCCAAGTAATGATCTGATGCTTCCTTGGAGGCGTGCAATGCTCTGGGATTTTTTTCTGTCATTAGTATTCATTTGTCATGAAATTCAACATGTCATGGAAGATACAAGAATGTGAGAGAACATAAATTGCAGCAGTCTCCTTACAGATTGCTTCGATACACTTCAAGTTTCACACCTCCCTGTGTGTGAACATTGTTTTGAATTTCATTTTTTTGTTGATAATAAGAACTTGGTGTCTTATTCTCTCAGCCATGCCATTGCTCTTTGCATATAAAATGGAGAAAGTCTTATGATTTAGTAAATTCTTCTGTTATATTTTTACTGTCATATTTGTTTATGATCTGTCTGTTTTCCCACACAGGCCAAACATTTTTCTATGTCATAAGTTTTCTTTTCATGATATCCATGTTAGCTGTGTGTCAACACATCCTCTCTGAATGAGTGAGCTATTTGGGTTTTCGAGCATTTAAACAGTTTTGTTGAACTATTTTCTTCTGTTTCAGAAGTGAGAAACACAAGTTGGACCCCCTTGAAAACGAGATGGTTAATCTCAAGGGGACTATCCATTAATACATTTGATTTCAAGTGATTTGCAATAGTGTGGTGAGCATTTCCTCCTCAGCTGTGGCTGTTCAAGTATATTGGCGTCACATGAACTTGGGGGTCTTTGGCCCCTGTCAGAGTGGGGTTAGAGTAGGTTAAGTTATTGCAGCATTGCATTGTGTTATGTGGAGTATCATGTTCAGCAGGCATAATGTACGTATAACAGCACATAAGCCAATCACAAAAATGTAACACACATGGAGTCAAAACATGATCATGCAATAATAAATTACTTAAATGAAAATTGTAAACTGTGTTGTACATATGCATATAATATACTAGCATTTTAGAATCAAATGCTCCTGGATTTAGCTGAAATGAAGACTTCATGGTGTGACTAAAAAGCTAATGGTTTGATACAGATGTTCATATGGTGACCATGAAACCCAAAGATCTGTCTTAGTTTGGCTTTAGTTTTATTTCATGCCAATGTGAAAATTTCTACTCACAGATTTAAATAATTTAGAGTAACACCAACCTACGCCACTAATGTTTTCATCAGTCATGCCAACACATTGATGTGTCTTTGACATGATTTTGTCATGGTGTCTGTAGTGATAACTGTGATAATACACAGTTATTTTGTGTAATGTTGTTTTTACTGTGTCTTAATTATTAAAAACAGAATCCTTCACTGAGGGCAAAAACTAGGCAAAGGCTAGTGAGGTGTTGCCATTCAATTCCTGTTTGCAGAATACAATTTTGGGATTATGTGTGAGACTGTGAGATCATGATTTTACTGATTTTCTTTTTTTAATTCTTACTTTAAAATGTGTCTCTAACTCTTCTTGGGTCAGCTTAGACCAAGCTGATTGGCTGAGCACAGGCTGACAGCAGGATGTTGTGTAGCAGTCGCCAGAGGAAGAGCCAAAGGCGATTGAGATACAGAGCATTAGCCGGTGTCAGGAGGAAATTAAAGGCCAGATCGCTTTCTTAATCAGAGCACAAGCACTGCGTTAAGAAGGAATTAGGTCGGCAGCTGCTGTGTCGCAGCTTACCTTGCTCTCTCTCATGCTTGCTGCTTTCTCTCTCTTCCTTCCTGATAATACACAAATGTTCTTCACTCATTCTCATTGTCATTCATGTCTTTTGTGTCACTCCTTCAACCTCTAGCCACTAAAACTTCTTTTTTCAGTCTTTCCACTGGGTCATCACTCTTTGTTTCCTTGTCTCCTACTACCTCCTTGGCTCTTATCCAATATCCAATATTTTTCTTCTCCACATATCAGACCTGAGCTTTGGCCACAGAAGAGAAGAGAAAGAGAAAGAGATAGAGATAGAGAAAGAGAAGAGAAGAGAAGAGAAGAGAAGAGAAGAGAAGAGAAGAGAAGAGAAGAGAAGAGAAGAGAAGAGAAGAGAAGAGAAGAGAAGAGAAGAGAAGAGAAGAGAAGAGAAGAGAAGAGAAGAGAAGAGAAGAAAAGATGTATGATGGATAGGGAAAGGTTTTGGTTCTGTTCCAGGAGGCTCAGTAGTACCCCTGTGGCTGATGGATGAGCTGTCATTGTTTAGCTCTTCCATGTACACCTGAGATGAATGGACAAACAGCAGTGGCCCTTTCACTGTCTATCCATCTTCCTCTGTTTAGATACATTCTGCTGTCCACATTTGTCCCACACCTAAGGGGCTTGTCAAATATGAGTTTTTGAAGACCATTATTTTTAGACTGAAGTTACTAGTTGCAAATAAAATCGGCTGAATGCCAAAGCAATATATCAGTCTGAATTTTAGTCACATGCACACAACCAGCCATATTTGAATTCTTGGAAATCATCGATCAAAATATCACAGTCCATATTGCCGGGCTCCTATGTGTCAAAACTTGGGAAGACTGGTCACTAAGGTCAGGAGTCACTTCACTTTTTAATTTGGCAAATGCGGCGTATAAATTTTAATTTGTTGCTTTAATTAGTTGAACCAACGCTTTAATTAGTTGAACCAACTGGAATGACCCTGAGCCTGGTTGCCAGCGTCTTTCTGGAGACATCAGTTTTTCTGGCATATTGTTCAGGTCATGACTCTGGGGAAACTGACAGGTTTCAATATTGAGGAATGTCTTTCTGTTTATTTAAAGTTCAACTGTAGTGGAGTAGCTGCTAAAAGCTTGCTAAAGTTTGAAGATTTTCCTTGAGTTGCAGTTTCATGTTACTTCTGTTAAGGGGAATGATTCTACTGTAACGCTATGGTGGTGCCATATTAATGGTAAGTGGATATGGGAAAATATGTAGGTGTTATAATATACTGTAGAAAGGTTTTGTGAGATAACACATTTTGAAAAACTCTGTGCTCATTCAATTATTTTTGTGTTTTCTACATCCATTTAAACGAAAGTACCAAATGCTAGGCTAGGTTTTTTGTTGTAAAATGGGACTTTTAGAGCGGCATTGTTCAACAGCGGTTTTGATGACTCATACTGCAAAGAAACAATGGAAATACTATATTTTGGCTCTCGTCTAAAAATTGAAAATTGCTGATGAATGGCATGTTTTCTTCATGTTGCATTAAATAAAACAGTGAGGGAATTATCAGATAGCAGATTTACTGGAACACACACCAAAAATTACCTTCATGAAGTCATTTAGATACATACAGTCCACATTAACCCATCTCTCTGTGGCACTAACACACTTTGGGGTAAAACTACTGTGTCCTCTCCGAGGGGAAAGGTTTAAAAACATTTAATTAGGCTTTTGGCATGGCTTCACTTTTAGCCTGGAGGTGTTGGAGGAGGTTTTACAGACTTCATCCCTATTAGAGCCTGGCAGATTAAACATTCATGAGAGCAATCAGCAGACCCTATGTGTTCTCTCCTGCTGTACAACTTCATCTGTAGTTTGCACTGCAGTGTTTGGTGTCACTTTGGTGCAGGTTTATGTTGTTGAATGATGCACTCGAGTGAGTATGCGCACAGTATTCTACTGTCACTTGATGCGACAGTGAAGTGTTCGCATGTGAATCATAGCACATTGAGGTTTCATCTGAATATGCATCATTTCATTACAACTGTAGTGTGTGTGTGTGGTGTGTGTGTGTGTGTGTGTGTGTGTGTGTGTGTGTATGTATGTCTCTCTGAATCATCCTGTTTGGTGGTGCCCAGAGTCAGCCTAAAGATGTGTCGTATGGGTAGGATCTGCGCAGAAAGGCGGAGGAGATTTGGGGGAGAAGGATGGGATGGTGTTGGGAGGAGGGGAGGGGGGGCAACAGATGGTACGCCACGCTGCGAGGGACGTCGGCTGCCACGGGTTGGGGGGTGGGGGGGGGGGGGGGGGGGGGGGGGTGGAGTGGGGGCAGATAAATGGGGGTGGGAGGGGGTACTTTTCCCCAAAGTGCCAGCAGGGATGACGAGGAGGGGGACTGGATGTGTGTATGTGTTTGCATGTTTGCATGAACATGCCTGCATCTCCTTGTGTGCTTGCATGTGTGAAAGAAGAGCCATATACTCAGAACTCAGTTTCTCATGGTGTGAGGTGAGAAGCCTTTGCCTCTGAGCTTCATGCCCACTCAGTGTCTGTCTGTGGACATTGCAGAACAAGGATGACTCCCCACGCACCAGTACACAGCTAGTTCAAAAGCATCAAGACTATATGAAGATAATGCTGAAATTACTCGTAACCCAGTTGTTGTGATGAACTACAAATTGTAATCCTCACGTCAGATGCCATAAATCAGCCTCCAGCAAAATGGCCATATGTGAAGGGAATTTAATAGCGCTCATTTGATTTTTTTTTGTGCTTTTTTTGACCAAGGCTGTATTTCATTCGCTGAAAGCTGTTGAGCCAAGGGTAGCAAAATTGAAACTTACCCTCAATATCCAGCATCCCTCCTCATCATCACTCTACCTCCCCTCCTCGTCTCCCCTCTATTACAACACCTATACATGCACAGACGGCACACATGCTCGCACACGCACACACCAACCTCCAATTACAGTGGCTGCCTGTAAACACACCAGCTTCAGCAGTATATATGGTGCTGCCTATTGAACAGATGTTGTGGAATTTAAGATGCAAAAGCACCACCCAACCCCACCCCCTTACCCCCTCTCCAACACACACATGCACAGACACACACACACACACACACACACACACACACACACACACACACACACACACACACACACACACACACACACTGTCTCCCTCCCCCCCAGCTGGCCCTGCCATGAACGTGCCATGTGGCGCTCCATTCCCCCTGGCACTCCGACTCTGGTTGTGCCAACTCTGCCGCGTCTGGCCGCCGCCAACTGGAAAGACCAAGAAAACAGCAGACTCAAAGTGGACTGTTTCTTTGTGTGCCTGGGTGTGTGTGTGTGCCTGCACAAGACTGCAAAACTTGAGTTGTCAGTCATTGTAACTGTGCAGGTGTACGGTGTACGCACGTATCAGTGGAAACATGTCACACTGTTAGTCCGTACATGCAGGTTGTGAATCCACTTGGGAATGGCAGTGGGATCCCTGTTACCATGGAGATGTCCAAGCTCATCGGTAATAAAATTTCAACTTGAGAGAGATTAATTCAGGGGAAAGTGTTGATTTATTCATCCTGGTGGATACTGATGCACTTCCTCATTCGCTCTGATGTTTGACTGTGATGGCTGCCCATTCGCTGACTTTTTTTGTCTTTTCATACCGTGTCACTGTTGAAACGTGGCTGCTGCTGTGCTTTCTGTCTTCATCCCTGCACAATTTAAAGGAAAAGTGGCGATATTTTATATTGTTAGTCAACAAATCCCATGAAAAGACCAAAACCACCAATGAATTGATCCTACTAAAAAGTGTTATCTGTGTTTTCAAACCCTGATATTTATTATTTTCTGTGCCGTAAACTGCCTTTTTTCCCCAAAAACTATTAAAAACACATCAATGGGCCACACTGTTGCACTGAATGACATGTTCCTTCATAGCAAAGAACATGGGTACTGTAGTTTAATATGAACTGCTTCCATGTACCTTGTCCTGCTGCCGTAAATGGCACCAAATGTGTATTCACCCGCAGCTGAATGTAATCAGCCCCAAAACACTAATAACTGCTCTTTGGATAATATTGGGTTAGAACTACAGTACCCCAATTGTTGAAACTTAAACAAAAACAAAATTATACATTTATTACCTGTTTTTGTGGTGCTTTATGCAATGAAACTGCTTTTAGTGCCTCCTTTCGACTTAACCTTTATAATTAAGGTCAGTTCCTGAAGTTAAAATACATATTAATGCTGTAACTCTTATATCAATTTATTTATTGTCACCACACATTACTCAACATGTATAAACATGTATTTTCAGTATATCAAAAGAAGTTGATATGTCACTCATAACTTCATAACTGAAGTGGTAACAATCCTGTGCTCGTGTTTATGTTCATAAACACATAAATGCATTCATGAGTGCATATGCATGAGCATGTGTTCAATACCAGCATGTCTCTAAGTGACCCTCAAGTCTCCCTTTAATTCAATGGATGACCCCCTCCTCCCTCCCCACCCCTCCTTCCTCCCATGTGGTGATGGGAAGTGAGAGCTACTCTTCTCGTTCCTCTTCTGATAATCTCTTTTAATCTGAGAAAGCAGCCACAGGCTTCTATGTCAATACCTCGTCTCAAAGCTGCCACCGGGACACACACTCCATTTTGTTTACTTCCTCTCAGCATCCAAGGAGGGGTCGAGGGAGACCGAGTGGCAGACAAAAAGAGGAAGAGAGAGCGAGACTGAGCATAAGGTGGAGAGGGAGATGCAAAAACAGCAGAGAGAGCAGAGAAAGTGGGCACTGACACATGGGAAATGGTGGCGAGTATGAGAAAAAAAAGTGACATATAGGTCTGACCTCTGATAAACAGCATGACAGAGATTGCAATTGTGATAATAAAGGTCAACAGTAGCAACTAATTATCAGAACACGATTACCAGTTGTTTGCCAGTTGCTGCTTTACATAATAGGGTACAATACAGCATGTTTTTATCAAGCTTTAGCAAATTCATCATAATGCACGATAAAAGTCATATTACCATAGCAGCAGTGTCTCACAGTGCTTCCTATCGGTCTACACTAACTGAGAAGCACGATAGAGATGATAGAAAAGGTTGTAATTACCAAAAGTAAAGATACAAAAATAACAAATTCAGTACTTATTCAAATCAACATATAATTCCAGTCATGTATTTTCTATGATGATAAACAAGTGCTGCAATACTTCATTAAAGTGAGGTGTTGTTCCTGTGAAGAGGAAGCAGAACATTAGATGTATAAATTGTGACAATACAATGTATATATAACTGTGCTAATAACGTAATATATTAGGTAAACTTAACACATATTTTGCTTTGAAAGCGATGGTGATTTTCAGATAGAACAGCAACCACAATAGCTAATGATTTGATGTATTTAAGGCTCAATGCAGAATACAGAAGAACAGTTCATTAATTGCTTTTAAAGTCATTGAATGTGTGTTCTGCTATTTCATGCATACACTTTTGTTTAGGGGAATGTTCATTCCACATACTGTTTATATCACTACAGGTGAGACTGTAAAACTCTTATTTGGCTAGCCTAAACTCCAAAAAAATTTGAGTAGAGCAGTGATTCAATAAATGTACCTATTAGAGCTACTGTAAAAGCCTGCTTAAGCATTTAGAAATCTCATATAAACCATGTTGTAACAGAATTCTGTCATTAATTTAAAAAAAATCTAGCAATGACTGACTGTAATGAGGGAAAGGAGTAGCAAATAGAAAAAGAAAGGAAAAGAAAAGATAGAAAATGTACATTAGACATCAATGTATATGATTTCAATTACCTTCAAACATACTTGGTTGAGATTTACTGTAAAATAATTACAAGAAAAGCAACACTTTCAGCATTTTTGTTCTGATGAGAGACTTTATTAAACAAATGTTACATATGCACACCAAGCTAAATACACACATGGTCAAATGAACACTTAGAGGTCAGGCCTACACAAAGTCGAAACCTGTGGGTAGCTGCTAAGTCAAGGCCAGCGACTAAAGAGATGTCTGTCTGTCTGTGTGTGTGTGTGTGTGTGTGTGTGTGTGTGTGTGTGTGTGTGTGTGTGTGTGTGTGTGTGTTGTGAGCATCTGCACGTGTGAGGGACACTGTGGTAGTCTCTTTATGTGTGTGAGGGTGTTTAAATTCAGTGACAGCTGTTCATTAGTCCATTACAACCCCACACTGCTGATTCCTCAAAGCAGCAGACACCAGCAGAGAGAGAATGGTGAAGGCACCAACTCTGCAGGAAGGACATGATACATTTCATAAATGCAGAAAAAAAGACAATTTGTTTTGTTTTGTCTTTATTTTGCTGTTTTTAGTTTTATTCGGGTAAAAATATTTAATCTGGTGTTGTAAAAGGGCTGTAATCTAAAATTGACTGGCCAAATGGTAACATGAAAGATCTTGATTTTTTTTGTTTAATGCACCACATTTTAAAATGGTAGATCATATATTACATCAATTACATTGACCATGTAAAAAAGTGATTTGACATGATCAATGTTTTTTTGGTGCTAGTTGATGGATTCAGGGAAAACATTATTCTTCCACTTTAAAATATTTTTCTGGCTTGGCAAAAGATGTAAACTTATAGTCACCACAGTGGGTCACTTTTGTAACGTCTTCTATCACTTATATGTGTTTCACTTAAAGCTCAGAGAAAATACCTGCTCATACTAACATCCATGTTCTGACTGTACCACAGCTACACCATAACCGTGAGCCTGTAAATCTATATTACAAATATAGCCGTAATTTCATATCAGTACTGTTTGGACAGAGAAAGAAAGGAGGATGGCTGCATCATAACATCCATGCTGAGAAATCTCATCTTCACCCTCCTCCAGACTGAAGTACCCCAGGTCTTTTTTTAACCTGATGTCCTCTCAGTTAAACTCAATCCGTAATATTACATATTAAACTAAGTGATAATGTTTTTCCGTACCTCTAAACTGACCTGCATGAGTATCTGGCAAGACGTTTCTGCTCCATCATGCCTGAAAAAAAGAAGACGAATGTTTTTGGAAAGGGAAAGGGTGTCTTGGTGGATGATCAGTCAAAGCTTTTGCTTTAAGATGACAGACACAAAATGAGACACAATTGCAGGGGTGGGAACTGTTCTGTGTGTCTCTTGGAAAACCAACTGGATGAGGTGTGTTTATGTGTGTGTGGAGAGAGAAAGTGTGTGTGTGTGTGTGTGTGTGTGTGTGTGTGTGTGTGTGTGTGTGTGTGTGTGTGTGTGTGTGTGTGTGTGTGTGTGTGTGTGTGTGTGTGTGTGTGTGTGTGTGTGTGTGAGACAGAGCATGTGGGTGACCAGTGATGGAGGAGCTAGGCGAGGGTGTGATGTACTTGAAGAAGTTGAAGCGTTAGATAGAAGAGACCATGTGCCATGAGTGAGAAGAGAATAAAGTAAAAGCGAAGAGAAAGGTGAGGAAAAAAAAAAGTGATATGCTGGTAGGGGAAAGTGCTGGAAAAATAAGTGATGAGTGTGAGGGAGAGTTGTTGTAAGTTTCGTGTATGTGTGTGTGTGTGTGTGTGTGTGTGTGTGTGGGATGAAGTAGAGATAAGATGTGTTGGAAGGGCAGAGGGAGAGGAGGGGAACAAAAAGAAGAACATGCCGGAGAAGGAGAGGAGACAGAGGGAAAGAGAGGAGAAAGGAGCAGAGGAGCGAGGGCAATGAGCTGGATTGAATACCATCTGACAGGTCCAGCTGGGAGTTTGCCCACCCCGCAGCACCGCAAAACCCCTCAATATGGAGGCCAATTACTGCTGCCCGCGTGACCGTGGCATGGCAGCATCAGAGACGCAACCCTCCTCCTTGCCTCTCCGTTCCCTTTTGCTCTGCACCCCCCCCCTCACCCTCCCTCATATCCTCCCCTCATTTCCTCCCCCCCCCCCCAGAAAATAAATAAAAAACACTCCCACCATCTGTGCAGAGTGACAACAACCTCTATACCCTACCATGCACAACACAGACTGTACACTGCACACACACATTTGGGGCAAACACACACATCAAACATGACAAATCCTCACTGATGGGCTCTGTGTGCTTTTTATACTCGACAATAAGTCTGTGAGGTTTGGTTTGGTCATGCATGAGTGTTTATGTGTCTTTTTTGACCAAAAAAAAACAAAAAACACCACAATGAGGTTTTTCATACCTTTTTCCTTGCAACACACAAAGAAAGTAAGACACAAGTAAGGAAAGTAAGGATAGGCATTCAGGGACAAACACACACCTTTGTTCCACAGATGCGGTGGAATTTCGGCCTATGCCAGCTTCATCTCTTTTCACAGAGCTGGGTGTGTCACTCAGGCTGGCAGGGTAATGGTGGTGGTGGTGCTGATGATGATGATGGGAGGGTGCAGTGTGGGTGAGCATGATGCAGTGGCACCCAACGCCCACTGCAGTGGAGGTGACTCCCAGATTAGCTCCTTGTGCAGCCCTCTCTTCAACTGGTGTGTGGGGAAAAGGGGAGTAAGTGACAAATAAAGCATGTTGCATCTATCATAGAGCTATCTCACACACGCACACACACACACACACACACACACACACACACACACACACACACACACACACACAGACACACACACACAGTTGGACTTTGTCACTAATATTTTAAATTGTAAAATGTTGTGAGGTTGTTTTATTTCTACTGTCACTGTACTTTGCAACCAACCAAATTCGATATTTTGATGATGAGTCCCGTGAAAAATTAGAGATTAATCTCAAAACAATTAATCCGATAAATGTTTACCTAATCTGATAAATGGGAGTAAAACTATCCAGATGGAGATTTATGCGCTACTTTGTGTCGTGTTTGAGCTGGTCTGCTGCAAATTTTAAAGCAGCTACACTGAGCTCTGTGCTGGATTATTTCATTACGGTAATTGCATGGTATTTATGGTGTTTTATGAACAGTAATTTGAACAATTACGCTTGAATAGGATCCCAATTAATTGATTTTATGGACTTTAGTTACGTCAGTTAAGCCCTATATTTAGGATCACCATTATATAACAACCCACTGTTTTAGGAAAATGACATGCAATTCAAAAATAAATAAATGAACAAATAAAAATGATATATAATAAACCCTAATAAGGAATTAATAATTATTTCCATGTGGTGCACTTGAATTTCTTAGGGATTAACAAGGGTTAATTAGAATCAATAGACGTCTTTTTGTATTAATAATAATAATAATAATAATAATAATAATAATAATAATAATAATAATAATACTGATAATAATAATAAAAATGATAATAATACATTAACCCAATTTAGGCTGTTGGAACATAGGGCTTTAATAAGGTTGGGCCCACAGGTGAGTTTACCGGGTTAAAAGTAATACATTTTTAAAGGTGCAGAAGTCACTAAGTGAAGCTTTAATAAAAACTTCTTTGATCCTTCAGAAATGTTCGATCACATTTATGCGTCGGGCTCACCACAGCCTCCTGCAAAAGTGCATCACCGCAAAAAGAAGGTGTATTTTTGTCCGGGACCGCGTGTGGACATTCAGCCTCCTTTAACGGCGGAGAATAATGAACAGATGCTGAGTGAATTAGGAAAGAAATACTGGGTCCCTCCCACAAGGGCCACTTTGGCAGGGGCCGCCTGGCTGCCACGTGGCGCAGCTGGCACCGGGGTTGGTGATGGTGGGCTTTACTGGTCTCTGGCTTTACTGGTGCTCAGACATTTAGCGACTTGGCACCGCACTCCGCCATCAAATCCTCTGCCAGCCGCCGTTCCTCTTCACTAAAAAACATACCCCACCGTCTAAGTGAGAGGTTAGAACAGAAAATACAATCACTCACCTTGCCCTCAGAGGCCTGCCCTTCACCTGGGACAGGAAACTAAAATACACTAACCCTGACGCAGGACGATGCTGGAAGAATCCCAGCAAATCTCATTTCAGAACCACAGCGTTATACGGTGATCAAACTCTGCCACACAGGCCTACAAAATACCTCTCTAATATAATGGTAATACTCGTTATAAGGCGTCCCACCGCTCATACAAGTGTCTCCGTGAACAGGCACTTTTCTTTTAAAATGACTGAATCAAACTGCAGTCAGTTCGATGGATAAAATGATTTTTAAAGAGGAGTAAAAATCTATCTAAGAAAGGGGAATATCACTTTTAGCCAATTTTAAAGACTTATATTTTATTACACAAATGTCTATATAATGCCGTAGCCAAAATGAATAACATTAACCCAAAACCTAAAGTGTGGGATAAAAAGATTCTTAAATGTCTCTAAATGATTCATTATTCATTATATCCAATATACTACAATATCCTCAATTTCTGTGAGATAAATCCACCTAAATTAATTAATTCCTTGCATTCGACCTTAATTATTTATTAAATAAATGGATGGAAATGCTATGAATCTGTATCAGCTAACTGATGTAACATAGGCTCTATATCAGGGTAATGTTTGGAGAAAAACAAAAGTTTTATTTGAGACCTGTCTTTAAGAAATTTAAAAGAAAATGTTTTAAATGTTTTACCAGTCTTCCCAATTAGTGTCAATTGTATTTATGTGTCTGTAGTAATGAGGAGTATGGCCATTTGGACTTTGTGTGTATAATGTGTATAATATAGTGAAAGGTGTGTGTGTGTGTGTGTGTGTGTGTGTGTGTGTGTGTGTGTGTGTGTGTGTGTGTGTGTGTGTGTGTGTGTGTGTGTGTGTGTGTGTGTGTGTGTGCCATGCGTGGTCTTCTTCATTTGAAACCTACGGGCCATTGATTCACCTGATTTTGCACCTGCCCAACACTTTCACTGTAATTCAGTGTAATTTGTGATTGTGTATCTTTATAAATAAAACTGACTTGACTTAATGGGCCTTTTAAGTTAAACTTAAAATCTAATTAAAAGTGTAAAAATATCTAAATGTAATAAAAGTACATTTTTGCAGTTGTGTTGAATTTGCTTACACTTCCTCTGTTCTTGTTTTGCCTGGGTCAGTGTTGGAAGGGCCAGTTTCCACCCTGCGGTGCTCGGTGCTGATTTCCCCTGGACATCCGCAACAACATATGGGACCAAGGGCAATGGTCCAACATGGAGACTGCTCCCACTATTGATTTGAGAAATAATCATATAATGTGATCTGGCCACATAAATTAAAATTTCAAATTTGAATATGAGAATACCAGAAATATGAATCTTTAATTTAATTTTTTTTTTAAATCTCAGAGCTGCATAGAAGGGTTTTTCTTTTTTCTTTTTTTGTAGCTGAACAGGATTTATTAAGCAGTTTATCTGTTTAGTCATTTTTGGTTAATACTCATATTCTATTTTGGAAATGTGTGTTATGACTTGTTTCCAAGATCATTCTTTAACTACATCTGGACAGATACGCTCCCCTGAGAAGCCTAAAAAGTGTTTGCTTTGAATCAAATAATGTTGCTGTGACTTCATCTAGCTTCACTGTGCTGGAAATCAAACTGAGTTCTAAAATGGACCCTGAGCTGTACAGAGTATGTCAAATGTTGCTCTGAGTGAGGCCTTTAGTGGCTTAAATGTTCAGTCTTTACTGATCTATTGCATCAGTGAATTAACTGTATGTGAAGGATTAATGTGAGAATATGGTGTACAATATCATTTGTACAAGACAAATTAAAAGGTGAACCATCTTTGATGTTTTAAGTATTTGTTGGTTTCACAGATCGGTGTGAAATCGTGCTGGTCAGTCACTGAAACAGCTTCACCCTGTAGAAGGCAGTTATTTGTTGCAATAAATGCATAAATGAGTTATGAGTGTGTGGCTTTCATATTTTTTGTTTGCTGCAACATAACATCTGTTGTTTTGTTAAATGTATCCGTGCACCTTGCCTTGAAATACTAATTCATAGAAATGATAGAAATTTGAAAAATGAGCATTTATTACCTTCAGTAGTTTATGCAGCACACTCACCAACAGGTCTGATATTTGAAGTACTTAATATAAGCATAGTTTACAGGTTGCTAGAGGACGTAGATTTATTCCCATATACTTTAGTGTTGCTGTGTGTGCATAACCTTTTTCACAGGTACAGTTATATAATATGTGTAATAAAGTGTAAAGACATATGTTTGTATTTCACAAAAGGTAATCCCCAAAGAAACATGCTGTATGCATTTTTGGGGTGATATACCATATACATAATTCCAATTAAAGCCAATTCTTCCTCTCCATTTTGCCCTCAAAACCCCTCATAGTCGCTGACATGTGTGAGCTAGAATAACTCTGTCAATGAAATTAAAAGTCTAGATTTCTTCCCTTTTAAAATGTGTAATTTGGTTATTTATGCACAGACCTTTCAAAACACTTGGTGTGTACTGTGATCCTTTGAAAAAAACAATTAATCACTCATTTGACTTGCTTGATTAAGCTCCATACCTTATCTGTAATATGCAGCATTTATATTTATTTTCACTATTTAGACACTACATCCACTATTTTAGTAATTCATAACCAATTTATTTTTAACTATATTAGTATATATTATTATTATTATATCTAAACTATTTAAGATTGAAGATTGGTTTGGGAGTCATGGTTTTTTGGCCTGTCATTGAGATATTTTGTGTGTGTGTGTGTGTGTGTGTGTGTGTGTGTGTGTGTGTGTGTGTGTGTGTGTGTGTGTGTGTGTGTGTGTGTGTGTTTGCTGTATAGGCCAGTAATGTCACGGATCAAGTGTTCTTATAAAGAGATATTCCTTTAAAATGTATGTAGTTCTGTTAAGGGCCTCCTGTCATCCATGGCTGAATACAACACCTTTTATTTGCTCTTCATCAGGTGTTATAATCTGTTTTGTGGTAAATTCCTAAACCAAAATCAAAGTCAATCTCAGAACTTGTAGCCTTCATGCACAATACACTGTGAAATTGAAAGCCTATGTTTTACCTCAAAAAAAAAAAAAAAAAAGTTTTAAAATACATGTTGATACTGCATGTTCATGTAGCCTAATTTATGGTTGATTTGGACTATGAGGTCACCAAAGTTAAAATTCAGGACATTTAAATGTCAGAATCTTTGACATGCAATTCTAATGTTTAAATGTTACAAATTTCAATGTTTAAAGTTAAGAAATAACTTGAAATATTTAAATGTTGATGACAAATTCACCAAAACAAGGCAGAATATAGAGCCTAACATTTCAGATATGATTTTCAAATGAGCATTTTTTAATTTTCCAGATTTTATTTATAGGATAATTTAATAAAAACCCTCACAGTCCCAGAGTGCAAGGTCCCCTGGTGTTCAGAAGAAGATTTGTTGTTTGATCATATCAGACAATTATAAAACATTTTTTTTATTTCTGTTGCTTGTGTCATAACATGTTTTTGTAGGCCTATACATCGTTTATGTCATTTGCTCTCATTCTGCATACAGGATAATACTGGACACACTGTGATTGAATGTACAACAGTAGGGATGACATCAGTAAGAATACAGAAGGTTATCAGAGGACTCTTCTATCTCTCATCCTTTTTGAAGCTCCTCTTTGTTCCCAAAACAATATTACACGTTATAGGATTGTCATTATAAGGTCAATAAACCTATCTGGACCAGTGCAGGGGCTCAGTTGTGGAAAAAAGCATTGAGGTCCTCATATGGGGGCGCCCTGTCATGGTGCAAGTGCACGTCGTGGAACGGTGGAATGTTTTCCGAGTGCGCACCACTGCTGCGCGCTCCCGAGGGGCCAAAGGGTATGCTGTGGCTGGGTCGAGACGTGGTCAGTCCGGAGTAATGCATAGAGTAATGATAGTTCCTGTCCGTCTCAGATGACTCTTGCTGCCTCCCGGACAACCCTCCATTTAGGCAGACGGGCGGGCTCTGCTGGCCTTCGTAGTCCGGACTGTTGTAGTCAGGGGACGTACCGCCCGGCGGGTACACTCCCTCGTACCCAGAGCCGTATTGACCCCGCACATTGAGCCCACCGGTGCCGGGCTGGTAATGGGGACTGGCGATGCGAGAACACCGATAGGAGTAAGGGTGGACGGAGAAAGGAGAGCTGGGCATGTGGAACCGAGATCCGTCTGAACACGGTTCAGTCAGGAAGTTCCTGGTGTTAAGCTGCAGGCAGCCTGCCACCAGGTTGGTAGTGGGCTGGGACAGGCCTTTACACAACATCTGCACGTAGGCCACCACATCAGGACGTTTCCCGTTGCGTAAAATCTCTCCAAGCGCTAATATGTAATTCTTGGCCAGTCTCAGAGTCTCTATCTTGGATAGTTTCTGCGTTTTAGAGTAGCACGGCACCACTTTGCGCAGATTGTCCAGCGCAGAATTCAAGTCATGCATGCGCGTGCGCTCCCGCGCGTTGGCCTTCATTCGACGGACTTTAGAGCGCTCCGCGCGCGCCGGCGTCATCTTGCGTTTCTTTGGGCCGCGTTTCTTGGGTTTGTCTCCACTGTTTTCATCCCCGCAATCCTCTTCCTCGGCCTCATCATCGTCATCATCATCATCATCATCACCTGCCATTTCAGACTCTGCTCGACTGCTGCCTTCCAGCGGCTCGTCCAGGTCGTCATCCTCGAGGTGACAGTTATCGTGATCTCCGTCCTTGTTCTTGTCGTCCTCGCTCTCATTGTCCTTCACCCAGTCAGCAGCGAGCCTCTGGACGTCCGGCAGCACCTCGCTGAATAGACGGCTCAACATTGTAGCAAGCAACCTGCAAGAGAGACAGTCAACACTTGAGTTGTTGTGCCTGCTGCTGTTTCAGCACCCCCAGGTGAACCTGCCTCACTGAGCTCATAAATGTTTCACACACAGTGAAGGTAAGGTTGTCCACGTAATGTAAGGCCTGTACTTATTTTATCGTGCATTTTATTTATCTATGATAGTCTAGCATCGTAACATTTTCAATGACAGGTGATATCCCTGTTTTATAATCTTTAATTAAGTTGTACAAGAAACATACAAGCGAACTTTCTTTCAGTTTTAAGGAAAGGCAGGTCGAAAAGGCCCAACACTATGCTCAAAAGAATAAAAACGGCTACAGACAATAAATGTCTGAAATATTTCTAAAGGATATAAAGGAAAAATGATGCCACCTTACCCTAAAATAGGTTCAATCCAAATAATTAATAATGGGCTAAATTTGTTGTGGTTTGCAGGTGTTTCCCCAGGTTTTATATGGCCCCACTGGTTCATGTGAAAATGTCTGAACATCCTTTAAAATGTTCGATAAAACGGATTATTTTAAGGCCAAAAAGCAACAGCCTGAGCCACACCATCGGTTTCCACATGTGCCTCGATCTGTCCCCTCCAGCAGTTCGCCACAGTAAGCGGTGCTGGCCTGCTTCAGCAGGTCCCCAAGGGACACATTAGGGTGCGGGTCGCCTCTTCCTCCTCTGTCCAATAAATTACCAATCTAGAGGAATTCTAGCGCAGCCAGGCCGCACACTGGACGACAAGGTCCCAAACATTTTCACGTGTCTGAATATAAAGCCTATATAGTTTTTATACAACCCAATTGAGTAAGTTTTAATTTAATTGAGGATATTTATGTCATGAATATATCCACACAATTGCACATCAAGGTAGTGTTTGTCAGAAAGTGAATAAAAATAAACACACTGAAATATATTTTTCATATAAGACCACCTGCAGCGTCCCCATGAGCCATCTACGGGTCCATGAACCCCATTTTTACCAACACAGCAAAATCATTATCTGACATTTTCTTCCCTGAAATAAATCTGTGGTTATTTCCGGCTGTTAATTCAGTGGCGTACATGTAAGAAAGCCCCAGATTGTGTTTTAGATATTGACGTATTTTTCCCCCTTCATTAAAAAAGATTCAGAGGGTTTATAGGTTAATCAAAGCTGTTAGTGTCAAGGGCCAGGATTTAACGACAAATAATTAATTAAATATTTGACCGTAATAATTTGGCTATTTGTTTGTGGTCATAATTAGTAAGGCCATTAAAGTAGCTCCACCTCTTTAATGTATTGGTAATACTCACCAAGAAATACATTTAGGCTCGTTATGTAAAGTGAACATTTAAATCAATATACAATTTATAATCTCTCATAAACCTACGTGCCGAGTATCAGCTGTGCTTGTGGAGCCCAAGGACGTTTTTTTTTTTTTTTTCTAATCTTGTAAGCACAATGTAATTAATGCCAACCAATACCTTGTCAATTAGCCTGCGTATCTCTGTGGAGATTTCTACCCCCACAGAGCTCTGAGGCGCGTCGTGCAGGAACACACACACACACACACACACACACACACACACACACACACACACACACACACACACACACACACACACACACACACACACACACCCTCTTTAGGTATTCTACTCAAATCTAATTCAGTTTTTGTTTTTTTACTTTACACACTCAAATTGCTCTTAAGAAATGAATAGGCCTACAATGCAAATTATGAATGTACGAAAGTCTCTAGTAGGATGTCTTTGGGATCGATGTTGATTTGTGGATTCACTAACCTATCAATTTAAACGCAAGTGGATCTATACCTTCGATGGGAGCAAGCGATAAAGAGACTGAAGAGGAGATTTAAATCCTATCAGCTCACGTCTCATGTGAGAAAAATATATATATATATTTTTTTAAATAGGAGGGATATAATAATGTGACAGTCTAATTCTTCCTTCACAGTACAACAGGCATTACAAAAAAGACAGAAATCAATCGGATAGTCTAACATTGATTGGAAACCTACCTCCGCGGTGGAGCTCAGTGATGGGGCAAAGCGGGTTTGTTTACACCATTTCTCTCCGGGTGGGTATCGCATCCACACGCCTTGCACGGATGCTTCTGCAGGCGAGGCGCTGTGTTCTGCTCTCACCCCCCCCCTCTCCCTCTCTCTCTCTCTCTCTCTCTCTCTCTCTCTCTCTCTCTCTCTCTCTCTCTCTCTCTCTCTCTCTCTCTCTCTCTCTCTCTTTCTCTCTCTCTCTCTCTCTCTCTTTCTCCTTGCTCTCTCTATCTCTCTCTTGTCTGTCTGATGCTGCTGCTGCTGCTGCTGCTGCTATCCCCAGCCCAAACGCGTGGAGGGAACCGTGTGGCACCTCAGAGGCAGGACTGGGTGGGTTACATACCAGCTCTGATGCCAGGCCCATATGGCTGGCACGTCATTGGCAAGAGCCATCACATGAGAGCCGGTGATTGACATGCGGCCGCATTCACAGAGACTGGCTTCCCCTGGGGGAGAGGGACTCGCCATCTGTCACCGAGCTGAAAGAGAAAATGGAATAAGGAGTGAATGGCACAAAAAACACCCCGCACTGGATTCAAACCGCTTCTGTTAGTCTCCATCTTTGGGAAAAACGGGGTTAATCTCTTATAGGATGTTTACAAAAACAATCCCCTTATGAGAAATAATTATAGTAATCCTATAATGATAAATTTCAGAATGATATCACTCATATATTGAAGGAGAGCACCCCTCTAGGATTGTTATAGGATTACTTATAGGCTAATGATTTTGTGGAGTAAGAAAAAGATGATTAATATAAATAATAAGCCCTATGGGAACATTTTAGTGGCACAATTAGAAATAAACATAAACACACACACAGGAATAACTATAAATCCCCATAGAACATTTTTACAAGACCAAGCTTCCAAAAAAAAAAAGGAAATTCACAAGACAGATAACATTCACACAAAGGCTTGGGATGAATAAGGTACCCGCCATAAAGATCAGAGTCAGGGTGCAATTGCCTAAACGAGTCAATTGAACTGAGCTAAGCAGAGCGTCTTGGTTTGGGTTGCCAGGCTTGGCACAGGTGCTGGTGGGCAGGCTGGTGCCAAAGGTGGCAGAGGCACAGATTGCAGAGAGGGGACGGGGCAGGACGAGAGCGAGGGACAGAGAGAAATAAGAATGTAAAATATAGAAGAGGAAGGCTTATCCTCATCATCATAATGGTGGTGGGTTGCAGTTTGCCCTGCTCACATTCTCCATTAAGTGGAAGGAAAAATGTGTATGAATGACTAGATCTCAGTATTTCATGGCTGTCCAGTCCTATAACTGAGGTCACACCCCAACATGGTGCCCCTGTGTTATAATCCCGTAGGCACAAATGTATAGACTGCAACAAGATATAGACGTTCAGTTATTTAGTTTTAAAAAAATGAATATCGCCAAATGCTTAGAGAATATACTGGATTCTTTACTATGTATAAATACAGAATGAATGAATAAAATTGCTGCTGATGTACATGATATGCATTTTAGGGCAATAAATGGCAATAAGTGAGCATGTAATTTACATTTCATAAAACATAAAAAGACATTCCTCCTTACTAAACAATACATTGACATTTGACTATAATGCATTTACCAAAGACCTCTGTTTCCCAATAAAACAATAATTTTCATTCTCATTTTGATGATTTTTTCCCTTGTGTTTGATGTTTTTGCATTATTTTATTATTTGACCATGAAGCAATATCTGATAACCTATAAACTGTCTCTCACCATTGAATGAAACATTACAGTGATAAAAACAGATTTTTTTCTCCCATAAATTCCAATGACATTAAACAATTTAACATAACAGAAAAGTCTGGATCATTTATTTGTTTTATTTGTATTGCTTTTGTGTTATTTATTTGAAAAGGGAAAAGCAGGAAAAGCCAAACATACACTTGATATCATAGCAACCGAACAACAGCTTGCTCTGTAATTTGTAGGTTATTTCAAATGAACACTGTTCTTCATACATTATCTGTCAAGTGTTTGGTTGAATTCACACAAGAGCAGGATTCTCAGTGAATGTACTATTTCCAGTTATAAGTGGGTGACATCTACTGGTAATTAAAAGCAAGTGCATGACTGTCTAGGGGAAAAAAAGCTCTAAATGGTTGCATGTCTTTTTTTTATCCCCAACATCCAACACAATTACAATTTAGAGGGATACTTTCTATTGTGTTGTAGATATTGTATTTGCTGATTATAGATAATCAGAGTGTGTGATAATCATGTGTCATGAGGTGTTAAACATATTAATATATAGTTATTTGAATGATTATTATCTTTCATTATCCCATTTGAATGTTTTAATATAATTTGAGTTATTCTGATTGGATTGAATTTTCTGAACATTTCATACTTTCACTATTAACTTGCTAAATGTATGTATATTTTTGATAAAATAATTTGCACAATGTTTCTGATCATACTCATACTACAGAAATTATTCACAAGGGACTATTGGCACCTCCTAGTGGTAATATGAAACCAACCAAACAAACACCATCTCAGACTGCAACACTCACATTATTGATAGAAACACTAATGGATTACACTTCACAATAGCCTTTTGTGGTCCTCACACTATAAGCCTATAGATTATTACTCTGCAGCTCTGTGCATGTTAATACTACATGAGTGATTATAACATACATGTGATGTTGTATGTTTAAAACCTCTTTTCTTTTTTGAAACTAACAGGTACTAACTCTTCATATGGCACACAGTTTCTGGCGTGATACTTAATACTGAAAAAGAGCCTGTCTGTTCATTTTGCAAGGACATCAGCTGAACTATACTACAGAGGTGCTGTGTTTGAATTCTCGAAGAGGAAGTTTTACTTTTTATCTGAAGCCCTGCAAGTCTAATGTCAGCATCACCTCTTCCTGCAGAGCTCTTCTCAAGTTCACTTCGGTACAGGATGAATCTCTTGTGGGATCAGTGATCACACTTGGGATCTTTTGGTCACAGGACGGACCGCTTTTCCCCTCAAACTGCTTCGGATCTGAGTGAAAGTTTAATGAACAGTTAGCCTGATAAGAATCAGTGAAACTCTCTCTCCATTGGGAGCACAACACAGTCACAAATGAGGGCATCCTTCTCTTTCCTCACACACAAACATGTTACCTGCTGTTCTGTGTTTCCATCTGTTGATCTTGCCATATGTCACCTCATCCTGTTCCCTCCCTCCCTTTCCTCAATGCACAGTAGAGTTGCAACATTATTAAGCTATTAAATGAATTAATGGATCATTGTTCATGGTTCATTTTAGGTTGTGCAGATTTCTGTCAGGTCAGGAGTCTCCATCATATTGTTGTATTGACATCTAATGATTTTTAATTTAGGCCATCCAACATTATTTGATAAATCCATAAACCATGCATAGCTCCACTCCACTCTCTTCTATCTATCACCATCTGTTATACATTTACAGGTTACGATACATTTAGATATCACACACACACACACACACACACACACACACACACACACACACACACACACACACACACACACACACACACACACACACACACACACACACACACACACACACACACACTGCGGTTACTCTACTACAAACTCTCAGCAATGTGAAGAGAAATCATTACCATGGCAACTTATTTCCCAAATGACTACAGTGCCTCTATATTTACAATTCATATTATAGCCATTGGAAAAAGAATAATAATGTTTTGGCCCTATTCTGAGAAACACTAATAAGAAAATAAAAGAACTCTTTGTTGTTGTTTGCATAAACACATTTCACAAAGACTCAAGTTGAGTTTTTCAGGTCCTCACCACAAACTGCACATGTATCATTTATTCTAAAATAGTCTCACTTATAGCAATGCAATTTAGCTTTACCCTCCATCCCCACATTCACCTCACTGGTTGCAGGAATATCAACAACAGCCAAAATGTACAATAAAATATAGTAGATCCTGTTGTTATTGTAATACTGGTTGGTGGTTAATCTTGGTTCAGTTTAACTCACTATTGCCTTTAATTGCTGTGTACATTTTTTAAATATGATCTTAACTGTTATTTTCAGTTTTTCATCTTTATAAAAATGAAATCATTATGATTCACAGAGCATGTTTTGAATTTGTGTGACACGGAAGGCATTGCAACAGTTTACATTTTATTTCCAGCCTAAGTACATTTACTGTAGTTGACTTGAGCATTTCCTTTTGATGCTACTATATATTTTCACTCCACTAATTTCAGAGGGAAATATTGTACTTTCCACTCCATTACATTTATAGTTAACACAGTATAGTTTATGTGATAATGCTGATGCTGATGCTAGAGGGTCTTTTAATAAATCCAATCACTGAACAAAACTGTTTTAGGCGACCAAAATGTTACAGTTAACTTTCATGAACTGAATATACACTGCGAATGCCTCTGTGAAACTTACACCATAGTTACCTTACGTAACGACTTGTCATTCACAAGGTAGCCACACCCCATGGCATGCTGCTTTATCATCTATTTTATTCTGGATCATAATTTAGAAAATCAACATCATGCTGTATTAAATAAGACTTTAAGCTAGCGATTATACGACTATAAATTCGATAGGAAACGGTCTACCTGGGTAATAAATCAATTAAGATTTTCTTATAAGTTTAAGCAAACTTCTTTTTGAGACCAGTGGAGTCCCCCCCTGCTGGCCATTAGAGAGAATGCCGGTATAAGGCTTCACTTTTCGGATGGGGAGATACCTGTTTGATATAAAGTAGTTCAAACTAGCTCTACCTAGCAGCTACAATAATGAAATGCAAACTTCAATATTAATAATCTAATGATGTCATATATAATACTATATCAGTCACAGGGACCAAACCACTACTTAGTGTTTTAAGTACATTTTGCTGCTAATACTCATGTACTTTTACTTCCACCACTGTTTCCAACCGATCTCAGGGGAAATTGCTTCCTGGTCCACTTTTAAACTACCATGTTTCCGACTGGAAAGCACCATAAAGCCACACTACGCTCTCCCCACCTTCACTCCCCTCCTCTCCTCATCACACAGCGCAGGTCCGTATTATAGACAGAGTGAGCGAGAGAAATGAACACACAGTGAGAGAGAGAGAGAGAAGGAGGAGGAGAAGAGCAAAGCTGACAAACGCAACTCAAGACTCCAAAAAGACTAGAAGAGGACTCCTGGGACAAAAAGATGCCAACTTACATCTAAATTACCATAAATTACCATTTGGGTAGTGATACGGCTAACACAGGCAGTCACATCGGAACTGACTCCGGACTGGACTTTTTAGTGGGACATCTGTGAGCTTTTGGCTGTGGAGGTGACAGGTTGGATGCCATGGACCCGCTGCTGCCCGCAGAGACGGAGGTGATGGAGCGAGAGGCAGACAAGGACGCGAGGAGGAAGATCCAGTTCTCGGTGCCTTCCTCAGTGCCCATTCAGCTGGACCCGCGACAGGTGGAGATGGTGAGAGCCAGGGGGTGTAGTGTGGAGCATACATTGATGATGATGATGATGATGATGATGATAGTGGTTGTGGCAGTGATGTGCATGTGCGTTCGTACGTGCGTGCGTGCGTGTGTGGTAAGGAGGTCAAATCTGGGTCATAAAGAGAATTTGAACAAGTAATGCCTTTTGCATCGTAAAAATGAAAGAACTAAACACATTAACTTGAAGACTTTTGTGAGGTTCAAGTGCAGATTTATGTTACTGTTAATTGACTTTTAAAGCACTGCATCCACGTGGTGTTCTAATAAGTGTTCTGCAATATTGATAATGCAAATGATTAAACATGCATGCCAAGAGTGTTGCCCTCCTCTCTGTCTTCCCACTGAGGTTGACAGACAGTTACATAACCAGTCTAGCACGACTTTGTAGAACTCTGTATTTTTGATGTTGCGTATTACTCTGTGGGCAGCAGAGTATGGGCAGCACTGGGATTAAGCTGAGCTGTGCAGCCTCGGAGAAGCGAGGGATACAGCATTGTTAGTAGTATTAAGAATGAGATTATGTACCTGAGCAATAATGCACTTATACTTCATGTGTGAAACAAAATGTAGCAGATCACACTATAAGTCAAATGGTGGTGGTGGCGGTGGTGTATGTAAAATATCTATAAAGCGTAAGTGAGTTTTCTGTAGTTTATGCTGAAACATCCTAAAGCAAACAAAGGCAAAACATACTGACTGGTTTAGATTGAAACTATGTCAGAGTTTGGAGTGGAAGCAGACCAGCCAAATGATGCTTTATGCAGATTTAATACCCACTTCTTCTGCTTTTAATACAAAACACATTCTTGTCTTAATGACACGCTGCTGGGAAATCTCACTGGAAAGCAGGTTCAATGTCAAGAATGCTTGTCTCTTCCCAGTAGAGGATTTTCACGATTTCATGGGGCATCTGCATGGAGAGCTTGGATCAGCCTGGTATGTACAAATAAATGAATAAATCAATAATATACAAACTCAAATATTTCTCACACATCTGTTGTTTACAGCCCAACTTGCAGTCTCCAGAGTTTTGAACTAGATTCTTTACCCATTCGTTCCGTCTTTGCTTTTCTAAGCAATCCCATGGAAATGCCAGCATGTTCCTTATGAAACACGTCTGAACACTGTTTGGCCTAAAACAACTCACTGATCTGGGTACTTAATTATTTTTTTCTTATGGTAATAAGGTACTTTACTCAAGCAAGTTATCCAGGGAAGTTTTACATTATTTCTAATAATAACATATGCAGACTGCTCGTTACTGCCATAGTTTTTTTTTTTTTATTATTTAGACCCATTCCCATCATAAATCTTAACCTATAAATGCTCAATGAAAGCATCACATGAGAACAAAAGCTGAGTCAGTTGTCCCTATAAGATGCCCTGGCAATTTGCTGGCTCAGGACCAAGTAAGATTACCATAAACCTCCACCATGGTTTTAATGAAAATAAAGCAAAAAGAAGTATTCCCTGGTAAAGCACACAAAAGGTTGCAAGGTTATTGCATCATAAGACGTATTAAGATATGTCCTCTTATAGCCACCAAAGCATCCCTAACACTCATGTATTACCATAAACAGGAGATCGGATTGCCAAGGATAATCTTTTGCTAATAATTGTTATGGAGAACAATCAGCTGGTGTTTTAAGATTTCTGCAATCTTTATAATACCAGCAAACCATCACCTGCAAAGGACTCAATGCATAATGTCTTGGTACATGGACACGTTTCTATTTCTGCTCTTTGTATAATTGACTTCAGCATGTAGTTGTTAGTTCTGGGAATAGGTCTTGGTTCAAAGGACCTGGAGACCATTTCTTGTTCACTTGGTAATTTTCCCACACCATACTGCAGATTTAACTTTCTGGTCACACATGCACTTGTCACTTGCCTTTAGGCTACTGCTGCCACCTGCCCTGAAATAGACATATCCGCCTACCACGACGAAGATTCCAAAGATTCAGTTAATGAATGATTTTTTCAGGGCTGACTGTTCAAAACATGCACATCAAGGCCACTTTAAGTGCCAAAAGGTCATTGCCACATCACTAGTCATCTCAGAAAAGCCCTGTGAGGTTTAGTGGAGGATGTCTCGTCTTGCTGACTGTTACCTGTGTGAGTTTCAGGGGGACCAGCCAACAGCAGTCTACATGGTGTGTGTGTGTGAGGGTTAGGCAAATGCTTGTTTACAGCATTTTCTAAACACAGACAGAGCATTAGTATTAAAATGGCAAGCATTGCAAGCAACAGCATGGACAAGCAGACATGCAGAGAGGTAAGAGAGAGAGGGAAGAGAAAAATAATAGCAGTGTGAAGAAGGAAAAAATGAGAAACATAACTGAAGGATAACAGAAGGCATGTGAGAAAAGGAAAGGGAGAGAAATCATTATCCGAGGAGACAACTGATTAAAACTGAAGAGATTAGCTGTGGATGACTGAGGCCTAAATCAAGGGCAAGGACAGCTCATGCCAAAAACATTTTCCCCACAGTAGAGCTGAGAACACTAAACTCCGAAGAGTCTAATTCAACAAATCCACACTTCATATCTTGTTAACTCATTATTCCCATTCACAAACTGGAATGATGGCACATTAATGATGGCCAGTCATGAATTGCAGGTGAAAAAAACACATCCAAATCACAGTATGTATGTGTGCAGCCATCTGTTTTATCTGTATTCCATTTCAAATCAGATGTTATGTTAGAATTTCTTCATTGGAAAACAAAATGTCAAATGGCAATAGTGGGCATGATTTATCTTTTCTTGAGTACATCATGACCAAATCAAGCTCTACAAAGGATTATTCACAGAATAAATTGAAAGCACTGAACAGAAAAAGGGGATTTATTCTGCATATTCTTAATTGTCTGTGGATAGGTTATTTCAGTATAAATGGCTCATGGGACACTGTACCTACCCAGCGCTGTCATCATGCAATATAAACATCCAGATTAATGTATTGAAGTTGAATCATATAACCGTGAAGGTCATCCTGCCTTCCAAAATGAGGTGGGGGATTAACAATGCTCGCACTACACTGAATTCCTATTTCATAGCCACAAAGACAGAACTAACGCACTGCTTTTGTAATGTTTTTTTTATTATCATATTTTGCTAAAATGTTGTCAAATTGGGGGTAAAAGATGGAGAAAATCTGAATTTATAAACACATCAGACTTGCACAGTTGGCCAAGCGTTTGGTCCATCTGTCCTCACTCATGCTGGCCACAGCATGGTGTTGTGTGACTCGTCACGCCAAAATGGATTACGTCTTCAAGTTTTATTTATCAGTTGGTCGGATAAAACATTTTCGGCAAATGCACAACCTACTTAAGTAACCAATAATGGTGTAGGTTGTTTCAATGAGGGCTTGAGGTGATAATAACACGTAAATTCAATGACCTTTGCCAAGATTTAAAGGAGGGTCAGATAGTGCCTTATTAGCAACTGGCGCCAATAATTGTCATTACATCATGTGTCACATGAAAAATGAATGCTTCTTTAATTATAGGTAAAAATTGTTAGTAGTTTATATCACTTATTATTAAATATTCCCATGGCTGTGTCCTATTTTTGTATGTTGTTCTAAATGAAGCAAACGTAATGACTATCTGTACTTAAAGGAACAACCTCCTTCTTTATGCTTGTGTTGTAAAGTAATACAATGTACCTTTTTATAAAACCAGGAAAACAGATATGCCACCAGCTAGTCAATGATATAAATAGCAACCAATAATGTCAGCCAAATGAAACCAGTCATCCACTGCAGCTGCACTGAGCTACCACAGGCATTTACAGGCACAGACATGCAAAACAAAAACCTTATGTAAATACTATCATCCCTAGGTGGTTGACCTCCTGGCAACTGTGCTAACAAAACACTCTGAAAAGGCTCTCAGGCAGGTGCTTAACCTGCAGTTTGGTCCTTTGACTGCACACTCTTTTCCCTAAGAGATGTGTGTCTTTTTGCCTCTTTGTGTGTGGCGCTGCTCATATTTATTGGGCTGTCACACTGAAATGTTCATGTTGACACATTTTGAACCTCTAATTGGATGCCTTTTAATTCATATTTACATTTCTTCTCCCACAATGGCCTAAATGATGAATATGTATGAATCCAGCATGCAGAGTGAAGCTAAAACAGTAAGAGTTACTCCAGAGTGAACACTGCCCACACATTTCATGCCTACACTCTTAGCCCTGATTGGCTTGGCAGCCTCTCGTATCTCACAACAGTTGCATTACCATAACACGTTACAAAATGGAAATAGCGATGAATCTATTGTATATTTCATAACACTCTGAGGTATTGTTAGCCAGAGGCAGGTGTTTTATTCCTATGTTTTTTGGAGGGGGGGGAATTAAATTTCCGCTGTTGTGTGTTTGTAAGAACAATTAAATCACAAGTTACCGTGTCAGTTCAGAAACATGATCATTTACTTTTCTTTCCCGATAACATTATCTTAAAACCATGTTTTTTTCATATACTGTATATCAAATGTTTTTGTCTGGCTATCACATTATATACTGAAAATGAGTAATTGTAACTTGAGCTATGTTTATGATTACCACCAAGCTTTTTCTTAAGTCTACAGTTGCAATAATTGATTGATTAGCCAATCAACAGAAAATTAATCAGGAACTATTTGGATAATTTAATGTTATTATTATTATTATTATTATTATTATTATTATTATTATTATTATTATTATTATTATTATTATTATTATTATTATTATTATTATTATTATAAGCTAGTTGAGCCTTTTAAATGTGAGTATTCAATACTTTTCTGTGATATACATGAAAGTGAATTGAATATCTTTAGATTTTGGACCGTTGATCAGACAAAACAAGACATTTGAGGACACCACGTGAACTATAAGAAATTATAATGGGTGTTTTTCACAATTTTCTGATATTTGATAGACAAAACAATTAATCAAGTAAATGAGAAAATAATCGTCAGATTCATTGAAAATGAAAATAATATTCAGCTAGTTAGTTGAGATGAAGCTAATTTGAACTACTATATGCTTTGGGGCATTTCAAACAGTAACACTGTACTATAAACTGATTGTTTGTTTTGTATTGAAAACTAAAAATGAATGTAGTAAAATAAAAAGTACAATATTTACCTCTGAAAGTTGTAAAGTAGAAGTGTAAATAGCATAAAATGGAAGTACTCAATTGCAAATGTTAAGTTGAAGAGTTGAGAATGATTTTGAATTACTTAATTTACTATTCCCTGTGATTGTTAAGATAAGTTGTGTAAAAACAGTTTCCTCATATCAGATGCTGCTCAGGCCGACTGATGCTCAGGTTACATTTTTCATGGGTTGCGTTACTGCTGCCGGTGTCTATGACTCACTATTCTTCACACATTGCATAAACACAGCACATTGCACAACAATACATAACGATGATGTTTCAACTGGAACACAGATGTATTGGAATTCATATTTGTGACCTACATAGTTTGTGGAGACATCTGGTTGTATACTTTTGTAATAACAATGGCTGCAATAACAACTGGAAATTATTGCTCCATGTTTTATATATAAACAGGGCTTTATATTCATTTTACTCAAGCAACAAGTGAAAAATTGCAAGATTAGTTAGATACACACATACCTAAAACCAATCACTGAAGGCAAGACTAGTATGATTCAGCAGTTAGATGTCACATTGTCCAAGAGGAATTAAGTTCAAGTCAACATGCATCTGAAAGTAAAATTACACATTGGACATCACATTTGAAAAAACCTAAATGATTATGACCAAGTAATGGGAACATGCAGTAAAATCATGAGCAAATTAACCTAGTTGCCATCTATGACAAATTGTAATCCTGTTTCAGGAACAATCTGCACAACAACCTTGTGAATGTTGCTACATGATGATTTACATTACTGATTGTATACTTGTCACAAATAAATCCTCTGTATGCATATCATCAAGAAGCACACAGCTGCACCATTGTATTTAATAACACCTCACACCTTGTTCCTTGTTTTTTATGAATAGGCTTGTTTGTGATAGAGGCTTTCATAGGAAAAACACATATGCAAATATATGCACAGTATGGTTCGACACTAGCTGAGTCTTTCTCTCTCTTTTTGTCAAGATTCGACGTCGGAGGCCGACACCCGCCACTCTCTTCAGACTGACAGACCCACCGTCACCAGATGAAGACAGTGGGCCTCACCAGGTAGATCACCTACAGTACTGTGGACTATTTGGGACTTCATGGAAAGTATCCACCCGGATACTCTTTAGAACATGATTTAGTGTCAGTCCGTCATGAATGAGTAAGGGTTGAATTACTAACCGCTTTGCATCAAAACAAGACTATATATTGTAGAGGAGACAGTAAATGAAGCACTGTTAGGCTTGTCTGCATCATTGAATTTAACAAAATAATAGCAATTTACTGCATTTCATAGTCTATTTGAGGGTATATGACTTTAGGCTGGTGTACAGTATTTCAACAAACTCCACTGGTAAAATAGTATTACCTGCACATACTGTATATCATTGAGTTTAATTCATTATTTCATTGTTCGACTTCTGCAGTGGGTTCTGGGAGAAAATGGAGTCTTAAAAGCCAAACTGGTTAACACACCAACCTACCAGCCACCCTCACTCAAAGGCAAGTGCACGGTCTCAGATGTGTTTTTATCTGATTCACACATGGGTTTTCATTTACGTAACAAACACTGAATTTGGGAGACCTAATTCTGCTCCTGGCAACTGCCATGTGGTCTATATCTGCTTGTGATACGTGTGTATCCAAAAACCATAGTGAGAGCGTAAATGTGTGTGTGTGTGTGTGCGTGCGTGTGTGTGTGTGTGTGTGTGTGTGTGTGTGTGTGTGTGTGTAAATGTGTGTGTTATGTGGGATTAGGAGCAGAGACAGCTGTGAGTCTATGCTGGATCATCCTGGATTAATAGGGCACACAGCTGCAGCATGGTCTCACATACACACACACACATACCGACAGACAGTCACACAAATATAAAAATGCACAAACTCGTTACTATGAATATGCATATTTACTACATTATTTACTTTTGTTTTCTGGGAACTATGACTTGCTATGACTATGACCCCTAACCTTAACCCTTGCAATCATTAAATTGCCACTCATCATACAGTGATTTATTCTTCTTACATATTGTTGACATGTATTAATTTATAACACATTTTTCAATATCAAATATTGCGCTGTTTGATGGATTCAGTTTGATATGCATCTAAATTATACCTCCATAAAATTGGTGGACTCATAAGAGACAGATAAAAGTTCAATATTGATGCAGGAGAGATCCAGTATCTTTAAAGTGTGTCTTTTATTAGACCATACCTATCTGGAATGTCTTCCACACTCTACATCCCTCAATTGTACAGTAAAGCAGGATATTCACGAAAGATTTGCATTTGCCAAGGCCAACCTGAGATAACCCGGTTGTATTTTTAGATTTTAGAAAAGTTCTGCTGAGCCACAGCTGGGAAGTACTGCTCTTCTTAAAATGCAAGCTGGCTTTTACATGTAAAATTGGTGGAGTGCTCTTTTAATCTGTATATTTGTGATTCCAGCTGTGCAGAGGATGGCCCAGGCTCACTTCTCCTCCTTAGACATGAGCTCTGTGGACAAAGAGGAGCCCTCTTCTGGGGAGGAAGAGGAGGAAGGTGAGAAAAAGAGCCAGCAGACAGCTTCAGGTACAGGTAGACAGAAGTTCTTGTATAGTCTTGTATAAACAGACACTTTGTCACATTGTGCCATTTTTCTACCCCATATTAGAACTTGTAGCATACATAGAAGTTGCTTACACTTTCTTCCATGACATCATTTCTTGCCAGATCTAAGAAAAGAAAGCAAACCACTTAGGGATCTGCCTGCTTCAACGGACAGTTTGACCAGATGTGCTGATCATCCTGGAGCTAAAGAAGCGGTCAAAGAAGGAGACAAAGGAAAGGGAGAATGACAAAAGAAGAAGGCTCTAGTGGAGACAGAGTGAGAGAATCTGGTTTGCATAAGGCACATATGGACCATATGTGTGCGTGCATGGGTGTACATGAGTGTGTGTTATTTGGGCCTGTGAATGTGTGCATGCATGCGACAAGCAAGTTGAATGTGGAAAAGAAAGTGTTTGAAAAAAACAAAACAGACGGGCATTGAGGAAGGTCAGAATATTAATGAGCAGGTGTGAGGAAAAGTTTAACCTGACACTTGAAGAAAATCACATCTCATGCCACAGAAGCCAGGGCCAGTCAGCCAAGGACACTGCACAAAAAGTATGAGAACTGCTAAGAACTATAGCACCTTCTCTTGCCATCATGTGTGTTTGTAAGATATCAACACATATTCTGATACTTGCTCCTTTGGCAGGTTGCTGCATGCATGCAAGAACATTTTGTGCAAAGCATTGCACTGCATTGGTGCTAAAACACACATCAAGAACAATCAGAAACAGCAAAAGATGTACATGGCTCAGGATAGGATATCCATTTGATGCAAAGGGTCAAATAACATACTTGACACTACCCTATGATAATATATTTGACATTTTAGTGTAACCTGTAGTGTGAAAAAGCATACACTATATTACATTATATAATAAGTATACACAATAACCGGTACATAATTCAGTGCATATAGGGCTGCTTCCACATTTAAATCAGAGCTTCCATTTTGCTTTCCTTAACCTTGTAGATGTTTGTGTGCAAAGTCAAGGAAATCGAAGGAGGATGGATTGCAGACTATCTGAACACAGTTTAGGTCCCACTACACCAGATTAAATCATATCATAGTAATCCAACTCATAACAATAATGCAGCACAGTTTCTCTGGTTGGTCAATATGAAAGTTATTTTTGTAAAATGCTGATTAGTAAGCATTATCTGTTTTTGGTGGCAGAATTTTTGGATGGGAACTGAAAGCATACCTATTTTTCCAAAATAATACAAATGATAAGTGTGAAGATTCATTGTTAACCTTGTATATAAACAATGTTTTGTGTTGATGGCTAATAAAATAATTATAATGGGCTACTGGTGTTTGTATGGTGTTTGTAGTGTTAATCTGGAGGAATGTATATCGTTCTGATCACATTTCTTGTCTAAGAAAAGAAAGACAAAAGGCTTTATTTGGTGTTTCAGACACCACAAGAGGTCAAGATGTAATATGGACATATGACAATGTGTATGTGGTTGCAGCAAATAAGAACAGATGTAGAATTTTATTAGATTAGAGGACATTGAACAAGGTTTGTCACTTATCTTTGTTATTGCCCCATCTTTAATGTACACAGACTATTTGTTCTGAATTCCCAAATGTGTGAAAAATCCAAGAACCCCCCCCCCCCCCCCCCCCCCCCACCCCCCTTTTTTTGTGGGATGAATACCATTTGTTATGCAGATTTTGTGCAAAAAAAAAGTGTACTGTGATTTGGTATCAAAACATTTGGGGAGATTACTATGAGAATTGCATCTTTCGGTGATTGGATGGCGAGCATTTCTGTTCAGAAAGTCTCAGCTTTATACCAAAATCATGCATTTCCAAAATTGTTTAGGGATCCCTTTATGCAGAAATATTCAAATAGAAATAGAAATATATAACTAAATATTCACCATTTTTAAGATCATACTTTCATACTACATGCAAAAAATGCATGGGATTAGCATGAAGTCGGTGAGGTGAGACTCTTGGGTACACATAGAACACATATACATTCAGATATCAGGTATAGGTGAGAGGTCGAGAGACCCCTTTGAAAATGGCCATGCCAGTGTTTCCATCATGTTATTTAGTTTGGCTAAAGTTTGTCCAGTTTCATATGATCACCAGTATCCATAACCAGTACCAGTGCCAGTATCTTCAGTAGCTTTAAAACTGAGCCTGCCACAGCCTCTCCAAAACAGTAGTGTGTACACAGACATCCCTGCGGGCCTCTGAGTTAATTACAGTTGTAGTAATTTCATAATCATTCAAGAATAGTCACAGGTTTTTCTACTGTTATTTACTAATGGGTCTATTTATGGTCCTTGATGTGATTTTGTAGTCATATACAAGACACCCAGTGTTCAGTACTTGATAACATAGAAAGACAATAATCCATTCACCTGAAATTACTTGGAATGATGGAAGATTTTATGGGCATTTGCCAAACAGCTGTATTGTGAAATGCACCGTGCTTCCACCCATCTTCTGCCTCTATCTATCTCAATATTCACAACAGATTTACTGTACAAATGGTTTAGGCACCAAAATTAAAGTCAGGATGCTTTTAAAAGTAATACCATGAATAGTTTCTATTATTTAATTTACTTAGTACCAAGCACAGTAAAGGCAAAGTAAGTTGTCTATCTAATCTAATATTTGGTGTAACCATGCTTTGCTTTTAAAACAGCACCATTTTGCATTTGCACTCAGTTTAGTTTCATGGCAAGTTGGTTGTTCTAAGCATCTTGGAGAAGTTGCCACAGTTTTTCTCTGGATTTAGGTGTCTCAGTTGCTTCTGTTTCTTCATGTAATTCCTGACTGACTCCATGATGTTGAGATCAGGGCTCTGTAGGGGCCATGACATCCATTGCAGGACTCCTTGTTCTTTTTGTCATTGAAGATAATTCTTTATGATTCTGTTTGTATGTTTGAAGTCATTGTCATGTTGCATCTTTCTGATGGTATTGCATAATGGATAAGAATATAAACATCTAAACTACATAAAACTTTTGTGCAGTGCTATATATCAACATGACATCAGACAAGGAAACACAAAATCAGCTTTTTTTATAGCATCCATTGCTTCTTTAATCACATATAACAAAGTACAAAACACAACATCTACCTCTCAGCTGAATAAATGGTAATCAAAAAGAGCATATAGTAAACTCTACCAAAATACAGTGTTTATAAAATGCAATGTTGTGACATTGTATGATATGCTTATAACACATTTTGAAGCGTTACATTCATGATGCTGTAGTAGCTGTGTTTGAACTGCAGGAGGCAATGTGTAATTACATTTTTAACACTGATAGTTCGGCTGCCAGCAAAAGGGAATCTCATGTTCACACTCACCCTCAGAAAAGACATACAGTATACCAATGAAACGCAAATGTAATAAAGTGACACATTTAATTCAGCTGTTTGTGTCCTGTCATTTTTCCTTTGAGAGTCAGTTGGAATATTGAGGATTGATGATCACAACCTTGAACAATCATAGTATAAGGGATAATGTGGGAATATTCATATAATGCCATTTTTTATTTGAATTCCTTGCAAACCTCAGCTTCACTGGTAATATTTTCTTCTGAATAATTTGTATGCTATGTACATGTTTATTAAGCTTTATCCATAATCTTTCCCACTTTTTTATTCCTTCTTTGCCTTTACGAAAAACACTCCAGATACATCATCAACCCCCACCCTCATGTCCTGAGGCAGTGTGTAAACCTCCAGCCTGATTAAGTTGTAGCCGCTCTCATTCAAACTAGCACAGACCTGAGCCTCATTCAGTGGGACCACAGGGATCTTAACCCCCGGGCCCCCAAAGTAGTAACTCTCTCCTAGGGCCCCGATGAGGAGGAGGTGGCCACCAGGCCTCAGGAGCTTCCGAATGTGGCCGAGGGCCTTCGTGAAGGCAGCCAGGTCAGGGCTGACGCTCTCCAGACAGAAGCAGGACACCAGACAGTCAGCCCCCGCTGAGGGAAGGGCATCAGGGGCCAGAGGCTGAGCGGAGTGCACATCAATGGGGAGGATGTCCGTGATGACGTGTCGTAGCTTGGCAGCTTTCTCTGTCCATGCTGAGGGTCTGATAGATACAATATCAATGAATGACGATTTAGTTTCTATATCTTCATATACCTTTGTATTAAGATTACTTTTTTTTCATCAAACTGAAGAACTAAGAAAATAATAATAGTTATATTTGGTAAAACACAAGGCTAAATTAATGAGGGGGCTAGAACAAAACACTTTAATGCTAAGGGGACATCTCAAATCTTAAAAGGGATAATTTCATACCGTCGTCCCTCCAGCTTGCATACATGCTGCAGGTATGGTGTCCAGTCCAAGCCACAGCCTCCCTCATCCTGGAGCCAGCGCCTCAGCTCCTGCCGGTTGACCTCCAGGTAGTCTGTGAGGAGCACCTCCTTGAAAACTTCACAGCCGCTCAGCACTTGGTACAGGGTGGGACCTGAACCGATGTCCACCAGCAGCTCACCGCTCACATCACCTGGAAAGGTGGAGAAAATAAATACTTTGTAATCCATTTAATCGCTGAGAGAGAAAACACAGAGGGTTATTGTAAAGTAGCATATCCGCAATATCAGTCAAATGAAAAGGATCCCTCAGAAATGAGGGACAAGACATCATTGGGAAAACATGTTGAGTTTTATGACAGGATACATGGAATATGAAAAAAGGTAAATTGTACAATGAAATAGTAACAAGTATTTAGACAATTTCAGAACTCAAGGAGGAACAAAAAGAGACACTTAAGCCAAGTATTTCCCCCTATTTTGCCATTAATTCATCATTACCAAAAGAAATGTCCTTTATTCCACACACCTCAAACATGTGCTTTTTGCAGAACATGCTACATTATATCAGACATTTCCAATTCTGAATGATGCATCCAATTTCAAGTTACCATTTTAAAATATACTAAATGCAAAATTGATCTGAATCTGATTATTTCATTTGATATTTTAACTGAGATGCCCTTAATTCAACCTGTGATGTTTGGTATGTTTGGTTTTGGCAGTATATGGACCCACCCCAGAAAAAAAAGTATTGGTTTTAAATCTTCATGGTGTTACATTTTTTGTGAAATTTAATTTATCATTGTTTTTTTTAATCATGCACTGAGTGTAAGCCATTTTTTATAGCCTTTTAATGAGTGAGGAGTCTATTTGGAGTTAAGTTTACATGATCCTCTGCCCCATCCTCTTACCTTCAGTGAAAGCTCTGTGCAGACACGCCAGTTTCCATGGCACTATGCTGTCCTTTCTTTCAAAATCAGCCCGTGGAGGAGTGTAGTTGTACTGTAGATATGCTGCTGGATCAAATCTTTGGTAGCAGGCTGCCATGGCTGCTATTCCATTCTCTGTCCCCTTTATTTCCATCCTTCCTTTTTCTGTATGACTCTACGTAGTGCCTCTGTTTGGTGATCAGACTTCAGGTGCACTGCCGTCGCCTCAGCCTCATTATATACCTGTGCATGTGGGTGCGTCTGTGTCAAAATGTGTGTGTCTGTGCTTTGGGCTAGTCTGAGTTTCATAGGCAGAGATAGTGATCCTGTTTTTGGGCCCATGTTGCTGCCTGATAGCATTTGTTCTGTTCACTTTGTCCTGCCCTGCAGCACTGATACCATCAGATTAGGGGGGTTCCTCCAACACTAGATCCACTAATGGACTCCTCATATTGCTTTCAGGTCTTCCACCCACCTCTCAGAGGCCATCCATATCTCCACAATCATTCTAAAGGGCCTTTTACATTGAAACAGTAGAGTTTTTCCCTGTCAGGTCTGTTCGACAGACACAAACAGGTCTGTCTCTGTCTTTTCCATTTTACTTTGGTGATGTAAAGTCAGGGAGAGAAAAAACGTGAACGAAAAGAAAAGTCTACCATGTTGACAGGCAATATTAAATGATAAGTAACAAAATCAGAGGGTGGGGCTGAGCCTTGAATCAGGCAGTTACATAAATCTGAGGGTATTATTTATTAAATACATTTCAAACTATAAATGGATTCACTGTAGGTCCATAGACAGAAAAGGATGAGCTCATAAGACTTGAGAAAAGCTTAAGAAAATTGGCTTTCAAAGGGAAACATACACAGAGTTTGTAACAGCATCTTTACTTCAGATATAATTCATATGAAAAAGGTTAATTATTGTTATTATTATTGTTAAAATTATTGGTATAATTTATATATTTATTAGATATCATTCAGTATTAAAAATACTAATTGATGTTCATTTATAGTTTATAGTTCTTGTTGTGCAGAATATTTAATGGATTATAATTATATTATTTATTTACCAATTCAGGTAAAGACAGTAAAGATTAGCCATCAGGGGAGTGTCTTGTATTTTCAGTACAAAAAGACTGAGTGTCTTGATGATTGTAGATGATCAATATTATGATTATTTTGTGCTGTAAGTAGGACAATCCTATTTATTGCTGAGTTAAAATTAGTTGCTAAAGTTTGAAACCACTCACCACTGAGGCCAGCTGACAAAACAGCAAGCTTCATCCCCTGATTGAATTAATTTTCCATCTATTCCCAGTGAATCCAAAAGCAGCAGCTGAACCAACGTGGAGAAGAGCCATGTTGTAATCAACAATATTCTCCCCAGGAGTCTCTTAACACCTCGCTCATCCCTGGCAGCTGAACCAGAATCCCAAACACACAAACACTGACCCTCTTCAGACATCCAACATATTACAGTGTCCAAAAGAAACAAGGTATTTGGGATGTGGAACTCTGCCATGTGATGCTGTTAAAATTAGGATATTTGGAGATTACGACAAGAGCCAGACTGAGTAAAAGGGGTCGAGTTTTCCTTCTCCATTAGGAGAATCTGTAAACATTCAGAGTTTATAGTGCTTTGGACAGAAATGTTGGAAAGTTCTCATATTGTCAAGTTCACAAGGATATAAAATAGCTTAAGTTTTAAAAAAAGAGCATGTAACACAGTTTTATAACGCACATTGTGCATTAGTCGGCTTTTGAAAGAAATACTCATTTTGTTTATGTTTAGATTAACAGAAAAATTAATAAATGCACATTCATGTGAAATACATGAAAGACATTTTCCATTTTAATTTAAATTTCTATCCAAAATCAACATCTGAAATATTGTTTGTTCATGTCCTATTTTGACACAAACCTAATGAAAAACAACTTAGCAATGAAGACAGGATCCAACCTGTGTCAACCACAAAAACATTTGTGAGCACCTTAAAAGCTTATTGGGTTAATGATGAATTCTGTCACAGTTAATCTTTTTATTATCATAGTCTAGTCAAAAAAGAACATTATAACAAGAATCTACATTATGAACAACAATCAAAATGAGTTAAACTGCAAACAAAAATCCTTTGGTTAGAATTTGTTGAAACTTTTTTTGTGTTAATTTAAACACAAAATGTAAAAAGTTTCAGCCTAGGAACCTCTGCAACTTTGTCATCTTCACCATAGTTTTCCTCTCATTTGTCTCTAACATAACACTCTTTGGACTCATGGTCACACAGCATACTTCCTTCTGGATGTGAACTGGTTGCATTTTTGAACCAATGACAAAAGGGGCTGCAGCAGGTTGATGATGGGGTCGTCTGGGTAAGTGCATTTTGGACTCTGGGAGCCTCTGACTGATGGCCCCAGAGAGGAAGCGCTGGAGGAGCCTCCTGGCCTCACAGTATTTCCCTGAGCGCTCTGCCTCTGTCATTGTCAGCCTGTAAGAGGGGATACAAAAACATCCTGAATTTTTTTGTGTAAAGCATACTTGCATCAGGTTCGTAAATACTTCACAGTTTAGGTGTTTGAGTCAATAAAATTATCACTAACCTGTGTAGGTGTGGTACAAGGTTAACACTGTGCCAGTGAGCGGTGTAGCTCTGTCCTCTCTGCCAGTCTTCCTCCATGACGCTACAGTCCAGCGCAGCTTGTCTGGCACCACCTGAACTGAACATCACTGCTGCCTCCTCTGATCTGATTAGATTTTTTATCTGAATCAAAGAAGTGGGGATATATTTTGATTCAAGTGCAATGGGGTACTCACACATTGTGTATTGTTTCTAATTTGAAGAATATCTTTTTGTTTTTCAAAGTTGGCCCACAAATCTCTAAAACTCTTTTCCATTTTTGCTTTTGCAATGATACTACAGCTGTTGTTCAATTTGCGTGGAATGAAACGCTCCCTTTCTGCCATAAAGCCATCCAACAGATTTTGTCTGAAAATGACTGATGCACATGATCTAAAATCCAATGTGAAGTCAGTCAATATTCTTGCAGATGGTTTAACTGGTTTACTGTAACAATGATGTTTCTCAGATTATCTAAAATGCTTTTTACATTTTGAAAATTGATTAAATGAAAAGGCATTTAAAGATAATGTGATCAAAAATATAAGTTAAAGGTTACTGGAACTTACTTTTCTTTTCGCTGACCTTTTCCTCCAAAAGGTTTTCTTGCCACTGGCTGTTTTACTGATCCTGTTTACTTCTGGAAATCTTCCCCTTTGAAGTTTGTCTTTGTCAGAACGGACATATGAGTCTTCAGTAGAGAGGGTGTAGCTCCTCTGATCTTTTATGCTCTTCCTCAGTGGATAACTGGTCAGCTTGACTGTATGAAGGTTGAGTATTTGGGGGTGGGGGCTTACATAGTTGTGTGTCTGCAGTTATTTCAGGGTGATGCTGATATTGGAAACACATGCTGCCACTTTGGACCGTGATAATGAGTTTGGGGACAATGAATGAAGCAAACATACAGTCAGCACACACTCTCAGTTACAGTTATTGTAATACAGTTCTCCACAGAACCTTCAAGCTCTATTGCATGGGTTTTTACACATCTATATATTTATCTATTTTTACCCAAATCCACACACGGATTAACTGTCCCAACTCAGCAGATTTTTTTCTTCTACACTCCCTGGCATAACCCTGCCTAAATCATAATCTAAGATTCTCAATCTGGACATATCCTGAGCCCATTACTGACATGCTTGGACATATAACTGCATTACAAATTCCCAAACACCCTAACCCTGTTTTACTAATATTATTGACATTACCACTACAAGTCAGTTAGGCTGTTTTACAAAACCAGAAAGACTGCTGGTTAAACAGATTACCAATCATCCAATATACCAATATATTACTACATCATACATTGTCTTACTTCCTACAATACCTCCAGCACTGATGTCTCCCTTTCATCTTCACTACCCCACAACTGCATTACACACTAAATTACCACTAGATGTACAAGAAAAGTTATACATGAACAGACCAGTCGGGTTTGTTTGGTATTGTTTATGTGTATGTCCTGCTGTCATATTCCATTTTATCCATGATGCTTTTTATGTTTGTTTTTATTGTTTTTATTATTATTTTTAGTTGTTGCAATGTGTTGGTCTCAGTTAAAAATGTACTGTTATGTGATGTGTCTTTTTTGTTGAAATCAGTTACTTGGAGTTACCCTCTGTGAAATGTTCTTTTCTTTTGAAATATAATTGTAAATAAACTGCAAATTTGGTGCTGCATAATTGTTGATTATTGATGGACTGATGGGCCATTAGATGCATCTTTGTCTGCTACAACATTGCTGTGAGGTACAGGTGTCCAAATGACAATATTTATTAAAAAACTAACAATTTTATAAATTGAAATGAATCTAAATGAATGGACCTGCAATGACTTAAAAGGATGTGCGGACATAAACAAACAAACACAGACATATCACATCATGGTCACTTTTGGGGAGCTAGATTAATTTCCTTGAGACTTACCCTAACCCTCACCATCAGCACTACTTGCCTATCCCTAATCATTACGTTAATTTTACACACACACACACACACACACACACACACACACACACACACACACACACACACACACACACACACACACACACACACACACACACACACACACACACACACACACACACACACACACACACACACACACACACACACACACAAATATATAGTTAGTGGATTAGTGAAGCCAGGAGCAAGGTAAGGGTCAGTTTCTTCCCCTGAGTCAGATGAACAGATAAAAGAGGGAAGAGGAGGAGGAACACAGGAGCACAGATAAAGGACAAAGGCGGACAACAGAGAAAAGAACAGGCGGGAAATAATGGAATAATACACATTTAGCCAGAGCCACAGGAACCAATTTAGTTATCTAAGGTCCTTGGGGCAGTGGGAGTCCAACAGTGTCAGTCAACTCTGCTCTGGGTTACTTTTCATTTTGTCACAGGCTCAGCAGGATAATCTAGGTACAGACAACTTTCCTCAATACTGTAATTCTGTGTTTTTTTCCACATGAAAGGTGCACAAATTACTGAAACAAATAATTTGAGTCAGTTGGGTCAGACAGTATACCGTTGGTCTATAAGTACACAATGTGTTTTAAACTGTGGAGACCATGTATACAGTACAAACTGTAATATATGGGGTTAACTGCGTGAAAACCAATGCGCCATTTGCTATTGCTGTTAATAAGTATTCCCCATTTATACAATAAATAAAAAACACTCATGACACTCATAAATATATACCTATACAAATTAAACAGTCAGCCCACGTTCATTCCCTGTACACCTAATAAACACATTTATTTATCCATCTGTTCCCTCGTAATCTGTTTATCTGTACACTATCCATACACATATCAGTATATCAAAACATGCAAAATTCTAAAATTGTATAAACTCAGAAAAATATCAATAATCCATCCTTTTTTGTTTTTATAAATATAATAATCTTTCAATCATAGTACTATTTTAGTATATCAAAACCATTTACAAGTGGCACAACTTTTTATCTTTGCCCAGCCACAGCTATATTGATTATGTTACAGCAGAACTTGATTATTTGATTTATGAGCAATATGGTGTCCATGACAGTTCTTGCTGATCATTCTGGATTGGACAGATTTTTTTTCTGCATTAAATATGAGTCGTGTACCTTATGTATAGTTTGTTAATCTGGAGTCAAAATTTCAAATACCATACCTTCCTTCCTCCCTGCAGCTGTCAGACAGTACAATCAGCACTGCTCCCAATAAACCTCACATCCCTCTGAATTTGACAAACTGAACTTTTTAATGTACATGATTGTGCAATATTAGTATTTCAGGTATAACACTACGTAAGTTTCAGGTATACTACTACTTAAGTTCAACTGTGTGATATGTATATATATATATATATATATATTATTGTATTGTTATTGTACTTACTTATTATTTAGTGCTCTTTATTCTATTTTATACTTCTTATTTTACTTATCTGCTGCAATAATGTAAATTTCTCCATCGTGGAACTAATAAAGGAATATTTTATCTTATCTTATCATTGCTTTCTGTATGCTTGAAATCAAGTGTTTCAGATTTTTGAATGAGGTTTATTTTTGTTCTTTTGTTTTTAACAGAAAATAATTTAGAGAATAATGGTAATTTCTTTGAAAAACGACATTTGTGAGTAACAAACTTAACTCAGCACGAGTTGTATTTCTAAATACGACCATCTGACGTCATTCCGTTCTTCTTCCCGATTTTAACCGGCCGGCATGACGTCAGATCCTGCCACTTCACCGCCAATTCGAGGGTCGATTTGCGAAATTCTCACGAGATTTGAACCCTAACCTTAACCCACCTAAAACCGCTCTCGCGAGAGTCCGTCCACGCGGCTCATTTCTTATATACAGTCTATGATTAAAACGTAGCTTTGCTTTTCACTGCATAAAAATAAAATTGTCATTATAACGTTAAAGAGACCGAGAGTGAGTAATTAACCGCTGTTCATTTCACGGTAGCGAGGATTAATTAACGCAGCGGAAGGGACATTTTACACTTGTTGTAAACTGCAGTGACAGTTTCATCATCAGCTCTTTCCCTGAAGGGAGGAGTCGTGCTGATGCAGAGCCCACCTCTGCCCCAGCTGTTTGAGTGATAAATGAAGGAATAACATGAACAAGACTCAGTAGAAGACGTTACAGAGGGCAGGTACTTCTAAAAAACCCATTTTTACACACTTGTTTTTATGAGATGTCGAGGTTTTTTAACCTTTCAACCTCTGTTTTCTTCTCTCTAACGTATGTTCTTGTCTTAACTTTATCCTAACTTCATCTGTTTTTGTTTTGCTTTGGTTTTTCTGAATGTTTCATTTCTTTCTGCGTCCTGGTATTGTTTTGCATGTCCAAGCACTTTGTAAACTCTATTTTTAAAGGTGCTATACAAGATATACTGGTACTTCAGGAGTTTAAGTAAGCTCAAACGGTTTTACATGACCTGAGGGGACCAGTTGTAGGATGTGACATGTGTGTGACATATGTACATACATGTGGATACAACCTTCACTATCACTGTTTCTGTGGTATGTCGATTATGATATTAACAAATGCTCCCACAATGAAAGCCCACTGTTCTTTATGCTGATACTGTGTATTTGTCTCCATTGCTTCTAGTAAAGGCATTAAACTGACCATGCTGCTGCAGAGGCTGGCCCTGTGTTCAAGGATCCCACTGGATTCCAGGAGACACGTATGCTGGTTGCTCACCAGACCGCTGTCACAAGGCAAGCAAGGCTGCAGTGCCACATTGTCATAGTGTATATCCAATTTAAACACTGTCAAGATAGTGCAGTCCTTTCACATTTAGAGTATTTAGAGTATATTTGCTTTTTGGATTTATGTTCGACAAAATAAGCATTTTTAGGACACTACTTAAGGCTTTAGAAAACTTTGATGGATATGTTTCTTATTTTTTAAATGATTCATCCATACATTGAAAAAACAAACAACACAGTAAGAGATAATAAAATGTGTTGATTGACTGTTGTTGACTGTTGTTGATTTTAGCTGCAGCCCTAAAATCAACAACAGTTTTGATAACTGATTAAGCCTCTAATTAATAAAGCAGTAATGTTAAATATTTGCTGACTATGGATAATTGAATATCTTTCAGTTGGTTATTGGTCAGGAAAAAGAAACGGAAAAAGAAGTTGAAGAGATCGCCTCAGGCTCTTGGAAACTGATGAACTTTCACTGTTTTTAAATATTTTTATGATTACTGTATGTTTATGATTATATCAACACAGTCCTTAAAGTATGTTCACAGCAGTGATATGTTGTGAATTCCACAAATACACCTGATAAACTGCTGTTATAACATGCTGGGTCAACTTTGACTAAGACGTTGTGCCTGCGGGGAGTTTTCTGACCTACTCTAATCTGCACAAGATTTCACGGGCCTCTCTTTCGCTCTACTGTCTGTCTGCCCGTCGCTCTCATGCGCCTCATTGCTCCAGAGAGATGTGTAATGTCAGCACAGGCTTTTATGCCTGCCCTGCTGATGTGGCAGTTTAAAGACTGTGTTTCCCAGGTTACAGATGGACGGGGATTGGGGGGGGGGGCTCCACTGTGTCTGGCAGTCATGTAATCAATTAAACAAAACCCCAGCAAAACATGGTTGTTTGTACAGTTGTGTAATGTTTTGTGTATATATCAATATATTGACACATCATCAAATGTGTCATCACTTTTAAGTTTAAGTTTTGAAACTGTGGAAACTGTTGCTTTCCCCCTACATTGTTTATTTCTTCTGATTAGTGGTTTTACTCTTTCTTTTTTTTTCATTCTCAAATTTTTATAGAAGAATCAACATTATGTGAGACTTTTGTTTTCCTGTAATTTTTAGTGGAGTAAATGTTCACAACAAAACAGTATGCTTTTCTTTTCTTTTTAGGCCATAATTCCACTGTTGCTCAGTGTTATTTCTGTTTTGTGCAGATGAATAACATTTGAAGGAAGTGATAAAACACTTGCCCTGTTGATCAGTAGGGTAAAAGTTTAATCCCCTTCCTCTACACAGTTCCTCAGGGGAGGGCCAACAGCAGCTCCTTTGCCCACCGCGGTGAACTGCGCCAGGCTAAAAGGATCGTAGTCAAGCTCGGCAGCGCTGTGGTCACCCGTGGTGATGAGTGTGGTCTGGCTCTGGGGAGGCTAGCCTCCATTGTGGAGCAGGTAACTGGCAAAATACAAACACAAGCAGTCTTGGGGTGTAATGGAATACATTTTATGTAATTAGGATACAAAAAAGGTAACTGTATTCTGTTACAGTTAAATAAAAAAGAAGTAATCAGATTACAGGTACACAGGGCTGGGAGGGGAAATGTATTCTGACACAATTACTAGTTACCTTTTAAAAAATGTAGTCAGTAACGTAATCTATGTATGACAATAGTAAAGAAATGTAAATTGATTACTTTCTGTTACTTTTGGATTACCTCAATACCAAATATGTAATAATAATAGTTATAGTTATAGTATATTATAGTTAGGGTGTTAACTACGCGCAACCCCCCTAGGGACGGTCATTATGCAGTGTGGCAGTCCCAAAGACAAGTACAAATAATTCAAAAGTGAGCATTAGTATATGACAGCTTGTAGCGCAAATACTAGCTCTCCACTAATATGACTGTGTGTAACGTGTTCAGAGCTGAAAATTGGCATAACTTTAATATTGTGATGCTTGGATTACATTACATTACTGACTACATTTTTTAACAGGTAACTAGTAATTGTATCGGAATATATTTTTAAAAAATAACTTTTGAGTCCTGTAGAAAATCATCCAGTACATTTTATTTTGATTTGTGGACCAGCTCAAAATCAGGCATACTATGAAACCGAGGCTAAAACATACCAGACTTAGCTCCAATAAACAGGATGAAAAAAGGAATACTTTAAAGGGTCCTATATTTAAAAAAAATAAAAATAAAAATCTCACCTACTTCAAGTGGGATCTAGCTATCTATATAGTGTAGATTTTATTATATTTTAAGACACATCTCATTCAGGATATGTTTTGGTTACATTAGAAATCCGCAGAACATGCTGTGGACAATTTAAATAGGTACTTTTTCTTTGTAGAAGTTCCAGTGAAAACAGTTCAGAAGTCTGTGTATTATTAAGAATAACTGCAACATTGTTTTTGGACAAACAAGCTACTATTTGGGGTGGAGGCAGACAACGTTGAGAGGTGTATCTCAAAACAAAAATAAATATAAAAAATGAAAGAGCAATGAAACAAACAAAAGATCTCATGGCTAGCTACGACAAGGGACAAGGAACAGGATATGTTTTTCTGTCATTTAGTTGAACTGACCCTTAAAGCATGATCCTTTGACATGAAGTAACAATGGGCCCACCTGTGATCAATGAGTCCTAATTGGTTGTCTTATGGGTCAGGTGGCTATGCTGCAGAATCAAGGCAGAGAGATGATGATTGTCACCAGCGGAGCGGTGGCCTTTGGCAAGCAAAGATTAAGACACGAGATCCTGCTGTCTCAGAGTGTCCGACAGGCCCTGCACTCCGGACATAATCAGCTCAAAGATATGGTAAGAAGAATTGGAGGAATGTGTTTACGTAATCTTGAAGCGTAAAATAAGTCCAACACTAAAGAAACTGTTGCTGCCGCTATCTGTGGGTTGAAACTAGGGCTTGGTGATGTGGACAGAATCCAAATACCTTAGTTTAGTTTTTGCAACAGTATTGTAGGAATGAGTATTGGTGCTTTCACAAAATATTTACTCAATGAGAGATTTGTAATCATCAGTAATGTGAATATAATGAGTGGGTAAATGCAAATAAAATTACTAGAACAGTTCAGAAAATTCCGAAAAATATTCACTCATGTATGTAGAGGTGGCCTGAAAGCTTTGCCTGAGTAAATGTCAGTAAATTCAATACCAAAAGCTGTTATTGAATGTCTTTCCTTTCTTAAAGTATGGACGTAGTGACGTTTGTCACATAATCTAATCCAGTATAATAGTTTGTGATAAATAAGACCTTTTGTGAAGCTTAATGTTTTTCTTTGGGACACATGTCAAACTGGTGTTGATTCTACTCTGTGGTAAGTAGTTGTGCTAGTGGACTGTTGTAATGAGTGTGTTGCTCTTCTGTGTACATCTGTTATTGTACATCTATTGTACTATTGTATTCCAATAACAAATGGAAACGGGTAACTTGACTCATCCAAACAGTTTTTACTGCTACATATGATTAGCATCAGGTCATCCAGATTTTTGGTTATAACAGTTTTCTATCATATGGAGACGTATGGGACTCTGCTCACTCCGTTACATATTGCCCAAATGTACAGAATGTTGTCTCTGTGGTCAAAGTATGTTGATACTAAGACACAGTGAACCAATTTTTGAGTGTAACCAGTTCTCTGAATTAATGTTGCAGTCTCTGCCATTGCTTGAGGCACGGGCCTGTGCTGCAGCTGGACAAAGCGGTCTGATGGCCCTGTATGAGGCCATGTTCACCCAATACAGCACCTGCACTGCACAGGTACTCAGATGATAATTTTTAAATGCTTCAGATGTATATATGTATTTAATGCAGAGTGACATCTTTCAGTCTTTTTCTAACTCACTTCCTTTTCTTAAATCTCTGCCTTCCACCCCATCTTCTGTCAGGTCCTTGTGACAAATCTGGATTTCCACGATGACCAAAAGAGGCAGAACCTGAACAGCACACTGCAGGAGCTGCTGCGCATGAACATAGTTCCCATCATCAACACAAATGATGCTGTGGTTCCCCCACCGGAGCCCAACAGCGACCTGCAGGGGGTAAATGTGGGTAAAAACAGCATGGGGGTGACGCTGGTCGTGGTGATGTTGGCGATGGCAGCATAATAAAAAATATAGAGTGTGTATTAGCTACACATGCACTGAAACACCTCTGCCACCCTGCCTCACCTCATCAGCTCTTCCCTCAACCATTAAGGCATGTGCATGCAGGGATGTGATGGATGACAGTGCATGCAGTCACAGTAGGACTTCTGGAGGTAGATGCCTCCTTTTTCTTTTTCCTCCTGCAGAATTAACTAACACTTTTTTCTTGGAGATGATTCTGCCCCATTCTCTGGTTTAGTCCCCTTCAGGTTCTTTCAGGTACCCTTTCCATTTTTATACAAACATAATCATTACACAGTCAAAGTGGGGACAAATAATCTTGGTTTGTAAAATGTGTGCCTACTGTACTCTTTACATTATCTCAAACATACTTGTTTTGGAACCATAAATGGACTTTTGTCTGAGGGATTCAGTTTAAAATCTAAAAAAGATTTGCACTAGAATCATGAAATACCTGGTAAGTTTTCCCCTAATGCATATTCTCTTCTAAGTTTGCCCTGATAAAGGTCCTGCAGGGTGACAGCTCAGTAGAAATTAATGTGACAGTTTTGTAGTACATATGAGACCATGTATTTGTTTCTATTAATCAACTTACTGTCAACCCTTAAGAAAATGCTCAGAAGGGTAAATGGCAGATGGCTGATTTTCTTCCACTGCTTCTGTTTTTTAGGAGCTTACATCAACAATTTTCTGCTCCTGTAGGTTATCAGCATTAAGGACAATGACAGCCTTGCGGCGCGGCTAGCTGTAGAGATGAAGGCTGACCTCCTCATCGCACTGTCTGACGTGGAAGGTATGTGTGTTACCACAACAGCAGTCTGGGTCAGCTGTTAGGTAACAACACCATCTGCCTTTGCTCTTCATAGAGGAAAATAAACACCTCTCTCAGGGTCAACTGAGTGTCACAAGAGAGACAAACAAAGACCTTATGCCTTCATGTTTGAAATTGATGCTGATGGGGTTGACACAAGTTGTGTGTGTGCACATATTTGTGTGGTGGATTTTGGTCCATTCCGTGTCAATCAAGTAAAAAAAATAGCTTTTTTACATTTAGAATTTTGGACCACTTAGGCAGAGAAAACATTTGTCTTCAAGAACAAATGAGAATTAATGGGTAATTATTATTAATATAAATCATAATATCAATTTATGTATGAATATTGTTTGAATTTACATTTTGAATTAAATGTGAAATATTAAATGTGAAATGGTAGAAGCATCACATATGAACAAGTCAGTTATGTAAGACATGTTTATTTCTTAGGACTGTACAACAGCCCCCCTGGGACAGATGACGCCAAGCTCATTGACATCTTTTACCCTGGAGACCAGCAGTCCATCACCTATGGTACAAAGTCCAGAGTTGGGCTTGGAGGCATGGAGGCCAAGGTATGTGGTGTTTGTTTATATTCTGGTTAAAAGCCTTATCTTTCTAGACATTGATCAGATGGGCAAAGTGCACAGTCACTTCTATGGATTTTTCTTCACTTCAGTTTTCTGCTCCCAAATTCCTAAATTAGTAAGAAATAATATAACAAAATTATGACACAGTTATGCTCTATAAATAGATGTGAACTATGCAGATTCAGTCAGTAGAGTTGTACCCAGTTCTGAAAATGTTGGCTTTTTTCATCTTGAACTTGTTACTTAGTGCCTTAGATAAGATCATTATCTTACTGAACAAATTTACAAAGTTAGCTGTAGGCTGTGTTCATTTGTGACCATTTTATCACAGTTGCCTGTGCTTAAATTAACACAGCAAGCCAACATATAAAATATGATCATGTTTATTGTTCATTTATATAATGTAAAGTTAAATAGATTTAGGAAATTGTTAACATTTTAGCTTATCCATTTACAAACTAGAGATTTCTGGTTGAGACTGGTGAGAGATGTTTTTTAAAATTTAGTTCGCCTGCAGGTAAAAGCTGCCCTCTGGGCGCTGCAAGGTGGCACCTCAGTGGTCATTGCAAATGGCACACACCCCAAAGTAACAGGTCACGTCATCACTGACATTGTGGAGGGCAAGAAGGTCGGCACCTTCTTCTCTGAAATCAAACCTGCTGGTGAGTTCACTTGGGCTGAACACTTCCTCTCTTAACCTGTCCGCATTCAGCTGTGGTCAACAAATTATTGACCACAGCTGTAGAGTCTTTAAGCTTTGACTGAAGTCTTTCCTATCCCTGACACTTGACTAGGCCCAACTGTAGAGCAGCAGACAGAAATGGCACGAAGCACTGGAAGAACACTGGCATCTCTGCAACCAGACCAGGTGACACATTGTTTACATAGTTTTTCATAATTTCAGTTTATTCATAAAAAATGTTTATATAGGTTCTAAACACACCAAAAGAGTTATTCCAAAGCTTACCTTTATCAGACACAGAAACACTGACCTCTTGTGGATACAGCTGCTACTTGCTCAGTCTGTCTTTTATTTGTCGGTAAATGTTGCCAGAGGAGTGAGATAATCTGCCATCTAGCAGAGCTTTTGACTGAAAGGAAGGAAGAAATCCTGGCTGCCAACAAGATGGACATGGACCTGGCTGTCAGTGCAGGTAACACAGTGCCACAGATACAGTTAATTTGATATTCTGAGATACAGCAGTGTAGAACCTGGTGCTTTTAGGCAATATTTGTAGCATTGAATTAGCTTTTAAGGAGCCTGTGATATTATTTAAGTTCATGAATTATTATGTTGGCAGTCAACCATAAATTATATTGCTGAAGGAAAGTGTTCATATGTTCCCTCTACTGTTTGAAGTTGCTTCCAGAAAGGAATAAGCTTATGTCTCCATGAATAGTTTCTTATAAATATATTTTTCCCTGGTAGGAAAGGAAATCATCCAATCTAAATATAATTGTGATATTTATATTATGACATGAACTTAGACCTAACATATGATTTTGTATCCTTGTGGATGATTCAATACATATCTCTCCACCAGAGGGTGACAATCACTTCCCCTCCCTATATGGTCTAATTCTGATTCCCCATTACCTGATAGCAAAGTGTAACCCTGTTTTCCTTCTTTCCACAGGCCATTTGCCACCTCCCATGCTGAAGCGCCTGAGCCTTTCATCAGCCAAACTTAACAGTCTGGCCATAGGTCTGCGCCAAATAGCTGTAGCAGCCCAGGACAGTGTGGGTCGTGTGCTGCGCCGGACCAGGGTGGCTCAAAACCTGGAGCTGGAGCAGATCACTGTACCCATTGGGGTTCTTTTGGTCATCTTTGAGGCTCGACCTGACTGCCTGCCACAGGTATACAGACCTGGCATTTAATAATATTTATATTTTATTTTTTATATTTATAATAGTGGCAATGCTAACAACTAAGAATTAATTAAAGAGACAACACTTTCATTTGGAAAATTATACATATTCCAATATTTTTCTATCAATGCTACTGTTGATAAATTGGGATAGCTTCTGAGACTTATCAGGCAGTATCCTTGCACAAATGAAAGAAGATGCTTAAGAAACAGCATAATTCACATTCGAAATATTTGCAGTGATATCACAAACTATGTGTCTCTCTCCAGGTGTCAGCCTTAGCCATAGCTAGTGGCAATGCCCTACTTCTGAAGGGAGGAAAGGAGGCAGCCAACACCAACCGTATCCTCCACCAGCTCACCCAGGAAGCCCTTTCCATGCATGGAGTCAAAGAGGCCGTGCAACTGGTAAAACTAGTTTCCTACACAATTTTTACAAGACAACACAGACTTAATGTAGTTCATTTATTGACCAGGGAAGACTTGCCCGTCCATATTCCTTATAAGTGTAGCATATACTTCTAGCTGATGTGTTTGCCAAACTTGTAATTGTTACTAGGTGAGCACTCGTGAGGAAGTGGAGGATCTGTGCCGACTGGACAAGATGATTGATTTGATTATCCCAAGAGGTTCTTCCCAGCTGGTGCGAAACATTCAGCGGGCGGCCAAGGGCATTCCAGTACTGGGTCACAGTGAGGGAATCTGCCATGTCTACGTCGATGCAGATGCCAGTGTGGACAAAGTCATCAAGATTGGTCAGCAAATACAAATCATTGCCAAATAAAAAGTCACTCATCAGTTCACCAAATGATAAATTGTGACTATGGCACTGGTACTGACTGATACCGACTTTCTGTTTCTAGTCAGAGACTCGAAGTGCGATTACCCAGCTGCATGTAATGCCATGGAAACTCTGCTGATTCACCGGGAAATCCTCAGGACGCCGCTGTTTGACCAGATCATTGACATGCTGCGCACTGAACGAGTAAAAAAACAAATACATACACACTCAACAATACAATGATTCAACAAAACATTTCACCATAGCGGATTTATCAGCAGAAAAGATTAATTGTGGCTCTTAAATTAAAGTATACCAATGTTTGTGGTGTGTTACTAGGTGAAGATCCATGCAGGCCCTCGGTTCGCCTCCTTCCTGACATTTAGTCCATCAGAGGCCAGCTCATTGCGGACAGAGTACGGGGACCTAGAGTGCTGTTTGGAGGTGGTGGACAGCATGCAGGAGGCTGTGGACCATATACACAAGTACGGCAGTTCCCACACAGACGTTATCATCACAGAAAACGGTAGGTGGTCCAACGTGTTCGTACCAGCATTGTTGTTATTTTTTTACTTATTTATTTGTTGCCATGTCTTTCTGGAAACACCAAGTTTGTGCTTTTCAAAATGGCAAAAGGTACAACTGAAAACCTGCTATCGCCCATTATTTCCCTTCACCACGCTAGAAGCCAGCCAAACAATCCATGCTTCTTCAAGTAGGTGTCTCTGACATCCATCTATTTTTTTCCACTCTGCTCTCTTGAATTCCTTTCCCTATTCATCCTGGTATCTGCCACAGCAGGTAATGAGCAGTGACGCCTTGTTTTCGGGATGAGTGCACAGCCTCCCTCTGTGACTCCAATGGAGGGGACAGAGCCCATATAAAATGTAAAACACATGCTAAGACCTACTTTAAAAGACTTTATCCTCTCTTTACTTTGGGTCACGCTCATACACGTGTCTGTTTTTCAAGTGAGCCATCACTCTGCATCTCTCTAACTTATGTTGATAGAAATCGTCATGTGCGGCATTGTCTAGCTGAAAGAATGTGGTCATACTGCACATGGACACATTGCCATCTTTATGATGTGTTTCATTTGTCAGGAAAGTTTTAAGAAAATTGTAAAATCGTGTTGGAACTAAAGGTGTTCTATAAATATCTAAGGGAATATTCACTTTTCTTTTATCACATTTTATAATAAATTGCTGTGTTCACAGCATGGATAGACTGTAGCAAAAATAAAATCTGGTACGTGATCCAGTACATTGAAAATGAAGATAAATTCCTCATGAAAGAGGAAGTTACTGATACATTATGCAGAGTATTTTACATGTTTTTTCGTAGGTGATCAGAATAAAATGATGAGGAGCATTTGAAACATTCAGGAAAGTCAGCTGTTCACATTTCTACATTGAGGAGTATTCTCACCTGCATTGGAGGGTGTGCTGCTGCCATCTAGTGACCTCAGAAGGTACCTCAATTAATTCAAATGTACTCAGTTGTGTTAAAGTTGATTAGAACGTGATATGAATGATACACTACATAGAAAGATATAGCAGATAAATATACGGCAGATAAAATATGTAGATGTAAGAGATGTCAAGATAGACAGATTGCAAACATAGATGTAGTCGTACTGTAGGTAGATGTATTAGACAGATTAGATTAAAACCTACCATGCTCCTTGTGCACAAATTGCAGGTGATTTTATTTACTAATAAAATTAATTTGTATTGGCGTCTATATGAGCTACATTTGATTTTAGAATCATATAGCAGCTCATGAAGTTCTCGTGATGACATTCAAACCTATTGACCTACAGTATATCTACACTGACTCATCCAAGATCATATAAATGACCTGCATATTGTGTTTTTGGGAGGCTGTTCACATGATTGAACAGCTTACAGCACTGGGTGTGTAATATAATTGGGATTTGAACAGCAGCAATGAGTAATTGTAATTATGAATTCTCAGAATTCAGGTCTTCTATGGTGGAACTACAATACTTTCATTTTAACATAACATTTAATTCAATTTTAGGCCAGAAATCAGAGATACATGGTTGTGAGCTTGTAGCACCAATAAGCAGTCTTTCTCTTTCAGAGGACAAAGCGGAGCAGTTCCTGCAGCAGCTAGATAGTGCCTGTGTTTTCTGGAACACCAGCTCACGTTTTGCTGATGGCTACCGCTTTGGACTGGGTATGTGATGACTTTATTCTCATTATTATTATTGTCTGCCTTTTTATTATTTGTACACTCAATCTCTTTCAACACAAGTGCTATTGTTCAACATTCTCACTTGCCGTCTTTCTTGCTCTGTCTTTGTCTCTAGGGGCAGAGGTAGGTATTAGTACTGCGCGTATCCATGCCCGGGGCCCTGTGGGCCTGGAGGGGCTGCTCACAACCAAGTGGGTTCTGAGAGGTGATGGGCACACAGCAGCTGACTTCTCTGAGCACGGTACCATGCAGTACCTCCATGAAAACCTGCCTGTCGGTCAGCCTCTAGCTGGGCAGAGGGACAGCAATTAGACCAGAGACACAAACCCACTCACTTGGCCTTACATTGGTCAAAATTGTTCGCCCACCAGCAGTCTTGTTGTAGCTAATGGCTGATGTCACTGTTTTAAACCTCCAGGCACACAGCATGGAGAGAGACTCTCAACACTCCAATGATTTGTTGTATCAGCACAACCACACAGTTCTCTCTGTTCTACCTATACTGTTGTTCAGGAACTAAGTTTACAAAGGTTTAAATTCTACCTCAGCTTGTGATACTAAGTCACCCTCATAGGCCCCGGTAGGAGGTGTTATGTGGTGATGACAACACATAATACCTCCACAGTTGGGGAAACAAGAAGGGAGTTAACCAAGATTACCTATTTTCGAGACAAACGGCACAACTGTTATAAGACATGTATCAAAGGAAACTGAAGTAGGCAAGTTGTATCTCTTTAAATCCAAAGTATTTTTTCAGTTCTCATAAAAAATCAAGTTGCTGCAATAATTTAATTATATAACTGAGGGCCTAACTTTATTGTTGCTGATTGCAATCGCTCATTATCCACAACGTTCATACTGATAGGTACTGTGATTTCTCTGTTCATGTAACATAAGTGTTTACTTTTTCTTTCTGTATTTTCTGTAACTGTTGATGTATGGGCCTTTTACTTAAAGATGCTGATCTAGGTAATTTCAGACTTGGCCTAATACCACTACAAGGTTGTATTTGATAGTGTTTTTTTAGTTTAGTTTTTTAGTTTAACCAAATCCTGGTTAGTTACAGATTTTACGATTTCCTGTAGTAAAACCTAATTACAAGATTGAAATTAGAATAAAATTGTTGACTGAGAAAAATGAAACATAATTATCAGAAATGTATGAGATCTGTTACACAGTACTGAAAGTTAAAATACAATCCAACTTTTATGCATCGCTTTTACTTGCTTTTTTTTTAATTTGATCATTGTTACAAGTTGTTCTCATTTTTCCATGCTTTGCTGCTTTCCTGCCTGTTCCTTGTGGTGCCCAGAGCCTCTGTCAGAGCAGGAACAGTAATTGACAAGCTGCCTCCTTCAAGCTGGAGGGGAAAACGCGACTGCTTTTAAATTAAGCTCTGTAACATTCCAGCCTCTGAGCTCCTATCTGATGTCTTGTAATGCACACTTACGGATTGGTTTGGGTTGTTTTAATAGCTGTATTGTAGAATTTATATAAAAAAAATGTTGAAAGAGAATATTTGGAAATTTAATTTCTTAATTTCTTTGATTTTTGCAGTTGAAATGTTGAAGGGTTTTTTTTGTTTTGTTTTTTACACATATGTTCATCTCTTTCCTGCCACTAGTCTTTCTATTTTCACAAAGAACACAAATTAATGGGGAAAAAAAGTCTGATCTGAAAAACAGATGTCTAAAAAGGGCCTTTTTAAAGTTGCCCATAGGGGAATTCGCATTGCTGGAAGTGGGGCAAAGAAGATGGAAGACAATACTATAGAGGTTTAATTATCCACCCATCAGAAATGAAAAGAGGGAGAAGGAGAACTGAGACTAATAATGGAATCACAGGCTTGTGTTCTGAGTTTCTCTGTTTCTTTCTTTTCTTTCTCTCTTCTATCATCTAAAGAATTCATTCTCTAAAATGCACTACTTACCCTTCAATCAGCTTCCCATCACCAAGTCCAAAGGGTTCAGAGATAAAGAAGGAGACAAAACTCGGATCTCATTCTTTTGTCCTTTTTATGTGTGAAGCTATTGAAAATATCATCTAAATGACTTGAGGTAGACAAGGAACAATCCAGGGACATTGAGTATTGCCTGTTTGGTGCATTGTGTTTTACAATATCAGATGCATCAGAGTTGTCGCAGCTACAGTAGCGATTCAGGTGTAAGTGTGTATACTTAGTTGATACAAGTTTACTTACGCATCAACAGGACACTTGGGAGTGTTTTCTTATGAAATGAGGCTTCAGATGCCAGGTTTCTGACTGGAATTCCTCTGTTTTATTTGAAAGTGGAGTAACTGCATGGTTTTGCATTGAAATATTTATATATTGGTAATAAGATGTGACCCTATCAGATTATGCAAAATAGTTCCCAATGTCTGTCCATGCTCCATGTTTGAATTACAGTCACCAACTGAAAAATACTAAATTCCTCTTGATTGTTAATGGAAACATATAAACAATTTAGACCAATAATCCAGTTGGATTACGCTTGGAAATAAATTGTCTTGTTGTCTTTGATCACCCCAGTTTCATCCTTAACTTGGGTACAAATTTTATGGTTCTTGAAAGTAGTAAAAACCATGTAATCTGTGTAGATAAAGTGCAGATACCACTCCAGTCTGGAGAGTTCACAACAAGGAAGTACTGTTTAAGCCAGGTTGTTTGAACGACTTTCAGGTTATTTGCCATTTCTTTTTATGTGAACAAAGTTTGCGAAGTCATTACCATATACTTAAAACTTTTTTTCTGAAGTCCTGTCTAAGTCTGAAATGCTTACTTACTGAATTTGGTGGATATTTGAAACAACTGCCCCTCCATGACCTTAGATCAACTTACAGTTATGGCTGAGACCAGGCAGCCTGTGAATTTCCTCTCATCTCTTATCTAGCATTGCCCCCAGCCCCCAGATGATCGGATCCCATGTTGCACCCTGTTGATGGTGTGTTGTCTGCTGGGTATTGTTGTCCACAGATATAAAAAGGATGATGAGAGCAAATCACTGGACTTGTACAGCAAAGCCGACAATCCTTTAATTGGACATTACTCAAGGCCAAAACTCATATTTCTTGTTGTGCTTGATCTTAAGAGACTCTCAAATGCACACCCCGCTGGGCTTCAATTTTTTTTGAATCAATAATTAATGGTCAAAGTTATTTATTCATGTGTATCTTCGCCAATTACGCAGCGTCTAATTAACAATTTCAATAATTGATATTTATTTCTGAAAGGGTTCAGTATCTTGGGCTGATAAAAAATGTATGAGCCGGGATGTGGACTGGGTTTTGTTTTTTGTTCTGAGAGAGCTTAATGCTCGGGGCTAATACCAGGCCACTTTGACTCCAACTCTTTGAGTTGGCACTGGCCCTGTGATGTGGATCTAATATGGGCATCTTTCATGGACCCAAAGCACTTACTCTGTACCATGTGATCTCATAAAGACTCCTACATGCCCATCGTCAGATACCCTTTTTTATGGTCTTTAATATCAAACTTCAAAGAATAAGCTTCTGTTTCCTTGACATTTTTTTTTTGTGTATCTGGAATGACGATATCAGGGCAAACTGTAAAAACTCTTGGTCTTACCAGGACCTTGGTGGTTATATTTCTGTATCTAACTCTGTGGCCTGATGAAACTCAAGTTCAATCACCATACTAAAAAGAGAAACATCCCTCAGATTTATGACAAGCCATATCCCCCTGATCGTTTGATAGTAACAGCTGTAGTAGTCAATAGAAAATTAACAAAGGCTCCCTTTAGTTGACTTTCATCAAGTTTTCGTTTATTGTGATTCTAGTAGGACATGAGGTTGAGGAACAGCAAGGCAAACCATTTTGCTATGGGAAAACCAAAGCAAAAAATATATTTACTGTGAGCATTGCCTGAGCATTGAGCTGGGAAGCAACTTTGACCAACAATGCAAAGCCATCTAACAAAACCAGACGCACCAAAACCAGCATCATTAAAATTTATGATTACAGGTTTGGACACCACAGTGTCGAGACCACACTGAAACAGTGCAGGCATTGGTAGAACGAAAGGGTGGGAAGCTTAACATTAAGGCTCAGCAAGGGTAAAAAATGAGAGCTGTGAATCAGTTGAGCTCAGTGACACGTCTCAGAGAGCCGAAGGTGGGGCTGTTACTTCCCCACTCGCTGTGCCTCCTGTACTCGCCAGGGCGCAAGAAGTACTGGCGTCCCCTGTATTGGGGATGTTCATGTAGCATCCAGTAGCCCTCCATGACATTGGCAGATGAGATGTCACGGGTGTGGAAACGCTCATGCAGATCTGGGCAGTCATCCATTAGCTCCATATTCTGGCCTGCAAAGTCAGATCGCTCAAATATCTTCATCCTGTAGTTTCCATTATACTAGGAAAGAGAAAATAATGAAACAGCCATTTAAGGTAAACATTTGTTAGTTAGTAGAATAACTTGTCTTCAGTTAACTGCTCTTAGCCTAAAACAACAGCACCATTTAACAGATTAGCAATTAGACATCAATTTATGGACAAACTTTTTTTTCCTATACATCCCTGATCCAATGATCCAGTCTATATTTTTCTTTTTCTTTTGACACAATTTAACTGAAGATTTAGGTCAAGCCACAAAAAAAGGCGTTTTTAAAATAGCCACAGGTACTGGCACTGAGAAGTGAAAACAGTAGGACTAGGCTTGGGAACTAAATGATCCTGAACTGGCACTTCTACTGAAAACCTTCAGTGAGAACACTACTGCAAACAGGCTAGGGCATCAGTTAAAACTCACAGGTGGCACCATACGGCAGGAGCGGATACAGTCATTGAAGCCTGCCCAGCGCTGGTAGTCAGGGTACTCGCCCTTGTTCAGCATGTACTGGTAGCCGCCATAATTGGGCTTCTCGTAGGCCACCCAACAACCACTCTCCACTTTTATTGAGTTGCAGCGGCTGAAGAAGTTTTGCATCTCGGGGCAGTCACTACTGCACTCATGGTGACGACCCTGGAAGTTCCTGTCTTCGAAGAATGTAATCTGCAAATGATGGATGGGTGAACATTGATATCACAGGGCTATGCAAAGGACAAATGAACACATGCTTTAAATGTATGACAGCTTTTCAGACTCTTACAATAAATTTAACTCAAATAGTCTGATTGTTATTGTCAACCCTACATTTTAGTATTCAGCGTAAGGTTTGCAAGTTAGCTTTGTCTAGCAAAGTTCTTGTATGAAAAGATTGTAAGTGAAGAATTTTGAAACAGATGAGCTTAAGGGCACATGAGAAAGTGTCCCAAATGATGTACCAGAGGCAAGTTTGAATAAAATTCGGTATAGCATGTGGTATATTTTAATAAAGAGAAAAATGTCTTCAAGGCTTTGCCAAAGTTCTTGGCCCTTTTTCATAAGACTTCAAGCTCATTGAATAATTGCAATTCTTACTACCCTTAACTGAAGACTAAGGCTTAATTTGACAGATGTCTTGTTTTTGCTTTTACTCTGCATATTTGTAATTTCATTCATTAATTTTTTTAACCTCAATTCTTTGCCGTTTTTAGCCTTTCCCTATGTATGTAAATGTAAATAAAATCCACTGATAGTTTTACCCATAAAAAGTTTAGTCATCGCTTATTGACTTTGTCTTTGCAGCTTCTCTTAAGTAATCTAACATTGTTAAGTTGTTTACCTGTAAGATGCACATAACTACACGACACAAAATATTTGAGTTGCTGTTACTATATAGATTTTAAAATCGCACGCTTACCTTGCCCATTGTAACTGTGTTAAGTTCAGATCAGAACAGACACCAGGCTGTACCAGACCCCTTTATAGACCTTGCTGGGATCAGGGCTTTGCAAACGTGAAACAAAGCTTTGTCGTGTCAGCACAGTGTACTCTATAGCCTGCACAACACTATAGGACTGGTGAGCTGCAGCAGCCGCTTTGTCTCTGTCAAAGCTCTGCCTGTCTATGGAAAATACTGAACAACTGCACTTTCTCAAAGTGCTACAATAAGAGTTGCAACAGCTGCCTTTATTGGCATGAATGCCATGAACCTGCATGTAGACTGTGAGGATAGACAGGGCAGCAAAGATAAATGGTTTGGTCTGTTTATGGTAGGCATTTGACAGTAATTTGCACAGATCATTTAAGCAGCAATAGGCCTTTATGTGTTAAAGATGAATGCTAACCAGGAGGCAAATCTGCTGCTTGGCTGGAGTATTCACTTCAGACTTAATGTTTACATGTTGTGTGGATTTGCTGAAATAAGCTCACAAAGCACATAGTTATTTTAAAAGCAAGTGTTTAATGTTCATTTGAAAAGCACAGGAGTGGAGTTTACATGAGAGTCCTCATCCTCCTGAAAGAGCCCACCATGGGGTTGTGGCAGCCCCAGTCACCACAGGCCCTGTACTCTCCAGGACGCAGGAAAAACTGGCGTCCCCTGTAGTTAGGGTGCTCGTAGAAGATCCAGAAACCCTCCATGACATTGCAGGAGTAAATGTCACGGAAATGGAAACGGTCAAACACGTTGGGGCAGTCATCCATGAACTCCATTGTGTGTCCCATCATCTCAGGCCTGTTGTAGATCCTCATCTTGTAAGATCCTCTATACTGTGTGTGAAAGTAATTGGGACATGATTATTATGCTATTTTGGTAGGTGTGAACTCTAGAGAGCACTTTAGTAGAGCTTTCTGACCTGAGCTGATCTGTTTAACTTTGAATTCAAGTGACTACTTGGTTTATTCAAGTAAGTATAGATGAGAATGAGCAACAACTCTTTCAGAGCATGACAGGATTAGATTTTTTTTTCTTCCTAAACTGCCAGAAACACTCAATGTGATTTATAGAATTAGAATGAAGGCACCAAGTCTTATGGGGGGTGTATCATATTCCTTTTAAAGGCTGACTGGGTCTCCTTGTGGGCCTTGCAACAGAGACTTTTATGCTATGACCTGCCTGAGTATCTATAAATGACATCAAAAGGCCAGTGATTGACATCCATTTCTAAAGCAGCATTTGATGTACAAGGTGAACAGTGGTGGGTGGGGGGACTACCAATCCTATCTGTCTGTTTGATTGACTTACAGGGGGGTACATCTGGCAGGAGCGGATGCAGTTGTTGAAGCCCATCCAGCAGTGGTAGTCAGGGTAGTCACCAGGTCCAAGAATGTACTGGTAGCCCATGTAGTGAGGCTTCTCATAGGCAACCCAGTGACCACCGCTGACACGGATGGAGTTGCAGCAGTTGAAGTGCCTGAAAGTGTCCATGCAGTCACTGCTGCACTCCCAGTGGCGGCCCTGGAAGTTGCGGCCTTCATAGAAGATTATCTTGAATGCAAAGGAGAGAGAGGCATGCATCATTCAAGTTAGTGGTAGGTACATAAATTGACAGGTTGCGATACTCATGAATGGACTGTAGGGGACACTGCTCTCCCTTGAACAAACAAACCCAATTACTTCTTCAGAGCCCTTCCCCACTCTGCACATTTGTATATTATCTGTAACGCTTGACAGGTGAAAACGAATACAATTTAAACTAGTTTTCAGCTGACAGTTATTGAAAGCATAATGTATGCTTGTCCAAATTGAACACTCTGACTTCTGAAATTCAAGGAGAGAAATTCAGGAGACATTTTCCCTTTAAACACCTATATGACTTTCCCCTCAAAATTGAGTCCTCAAGTATTAGCAAGCCCTTGATTACTTGATTAAGTAGTTTTGTTACTGCTAGTCCCTTCTGCTACTTTTACTATCCCTGTCACAATGTTTAACACTTGCTTCCAAAATCATGCCATTTTCCACCATCACTCCTTTGCCAAAGCTGTTGCCACATTGCATGTGAGCTCATACCTTCCCCATGGTTGCAGAGCTGTGGATGTTAGCGCACCATAGCCATAGACACACTTACAGGTCCTTTTATACTCTCCCACTGACAATGAGGCCTCTGACACGTCAGGGACTACTACTCTTTACCATTTCAGATGCCAGCTACTGTTCCCTTTGTCTGAGAGTCCATGGGTAACTTATCTCCTGTCTGCTAGAGTTTACCTATAGAATTGACCCCCCCGCAAAAAAAAAAAAAAATGAATGCCATACAAGTGCTATTCTGTGTTTGGGTGACCCTTGTTCAGCCATGACCTTGTGATGCAGCCTTTTGAAATATCAGACAAAGGCCCTTTAGGTATGTGGCCCCCCAACAACAAAGCCTTTAAAGTGTATAGTGGGTTAGGTGGTCTTTTTTTTGGAGGGGGGGGGGGCACTCTTTACTACTATTTAACCAGGTCATGACTTTGATTTCATCTCTCTGTATAATTGTAACCGTCACTTTTTATTCAGTCTCAGTTTGGATTGGTACGTTCCCTAAGTGGTACAGGTCACAGTATAATTGTTGTTCAATTCCTGTTAGGGTAAGTGATGCTGATACCGTGGACTAAGTCAAGCTTTTGTGTTGATGTAATCTACAGTGATCTGTTGTCTTTTTTGCTTCCATAGCCTGCAGTTGTACTATGATGCCAGACGGGGCTGGTCTGTTTGCAGATGTACAGACAAAACTGCTCAGTATGTGTGATATAAAAGGAGGGTTTTGGGGCATCTGTGTGTTTCAGTCTTTGTATAAAGTGATAGATGTTTGGACTTGAGTCTTTGGCTTGTAAGCATAGCCCAGAGCTGAAGGGGAAAAGGCCAGAAAGAGTTGCCGCCATGCATTGTGTTCCCAAAGCCCAGCTGATGCCAGAAAGGTCAGTCTCATCCTTTAGCCTTTCATCAGGATAAAGAGCGTGTGCCCCCTCTTCACTTTGTGTGCTTTTTGCAGCTTCAACTCTGTAAAAAGGCAAATGTTTTCAGAGAACACAATAGCCATTATGTTCCTGGGCAAAAACGCTGCAACTGTGGTAGTATATCGACAGCCATATGACACTATTTCAGTGTTAAGGAACAGCGTTGATAAGCTTTTGCTTCTTTGATCATTCATCGACTTGAAACTCTCATAGGCTTCAATAGGTTTAATGTTTGAAGCTGCACTCTTTTTCTATGACATAAATAGATCATTGATACCCTTTCATCACACCGTGCAGCGTAATTGTGGTGGATTATCAGATGGGACGTTGTTTTGTTTTGTGAGTTTCTGGAGCAAATATTTACTCTGGGAGGAAAGGTTTTATCAGAACATATAAGAAACAAATGTTTAGATTTTCCTCATATGTTCATTCAAAGATTAATGACTTCTTTCATCACGCATATTAAATGTAACATCTTTTTATTCAGTCTTGATGCAAGAGGGCAACAGAATGTCAGGGAAACCATACTTTGACTGGAAATCACTCGTTCAAGCTGTGTGTGATACAGTAGTAAACATTTGCTCTGTTGAAGTGTCTTAAGGCCCCAAGGCTGCTATTCTGTAGCTCAGCTTGACCTCTGACCTTTGTACTGATGGAGGCATGTAACTGAGGTGCAATACAATGTTTGAACGAAGCCATATTTAAAAATCTGATTGCCACCACCATCATTGAGATTGTTTTCATTTTCATCACTGAGGAACATCAGCTAACCCAAACTCATTAGTCGGGACCTTGGCTCTCTCCATGTCTCTGTGGCTTCCAGAGGGAACCATATTTCCCAGGCTCTCAAATGATCATCTTTAGCTGTGCTACAAGACATCTCCTCCCCACCCTGAAGGGAAAGTAACATCACAGAGGCCCTTGCCTGCTTTTTCAGTTCCCCCTGGAGGAGAAGAAAGCTACCCGCTGTGGAGCATTCCACTCTTCATCTCAGAATGATGGAAGAAAGGGAAAGGAGACGGGAACAGAGTGGGGGGCTAGATTTGCAGCTCCATTGTGTCCGAGGATCTCATTGTGCAATCTGTGTAATCATGTGGGAGATGACGACACTATTAGCCTGCAGAATGACTGTCAGTTTGGGACCTCTGTGATTGATGTGTACCCCACAGAGATAGGAGAAACTTTGACAGATAGCAACCCCACCAGTTAACTTGCAACCTTTTTTCATCTATCCAGCTTCCAAAAGAAAAACCCATTCGTGTAGCTGATATCTAATTAAAATGTGAATGTGGAATTCACTCAGTAAAACACATTTCAGGTCAGAGGAGACTTACTTCAATTATAAAACAAACCTTATTCCAAACCGTGGTACCTCTGACCCTGGTATATACAATAAGTCTCACCCCTGAAATGTTGTAGGGAGAGATAGGAGAGCAGCCGTGCTTGCAGTGCCTCCAATGTGTTTTTTTTACTGAACAGTCATTACAAAAACACTATGGGTGTAAACAAGGGGTCTATGTGAGTTTTGCTCCTGAGAACTGGCTAATCTGGTGCTGAAAGTGTGGTATGATCGGAAATCGCTCGCCAAAAAGCCTCCCACGCCGGGAGTAGAATGAGGACCTCTCTTTTGCCGAGAGATCATCCTCTCCATTCTTTCTGTCAGAAAATCTCCAGGCATCCTTCCTCTCTTGTCACTGCCAGCGCACAGGCTCTATCGGGATTGCCAGACGCAGGAGCCACTATGAGCCTGTGCCAGGGCCAGGATTTACCACGATGCGTCTGATGTGCTCCATCTTTTTGCTGGGGGATAATTAAAAGAGGAAATGGTGTTGGAAGAACAGAGTGGAAAAGCAGGAGGAGGGGGCTTGGACCGAGCAAATGGATGCAGCTGTCAATTATGTTGAGTTGTTGATATGTTGTTTGTTTTCCCTTCTCTGAGATTTTTGTGTTGAACTGTTCCCCATCAGGATTTAGTTATAAAGTTTGTGTTAAATCCAATCCGTACATGTAATTAAAAAAACATTTAGGCTAATTAAGAAGTACTCTTAGCAATGAAATCACCATGAAGATTTTTTTCTTATTTTGATTCTGATGACCTGTAGGTGAATGCTTTCTTAACGAAGAATTAATGAACATCTACATATTCACAGTACATCTAATATTCTGCATGTTTTAAACCGTCCTGTATGTACAATTAATGCAATTTACTTTTTACATTTTAGAGAGCTTTTTATTAAATACGTTTAACTCTGCTGTTACAGAAAACAAGCTCATATCTATAAATAAAAAGGACTAGAAGATTATCACACCAGTGCCACGCTTGGCACTGGAATCGTTACTTTAAATATCAGTTCCTCCTTTTTGTCAAGATTGCTGAAATTAAAGTTAAAGTATGTTGGACCAACAACCACGCTCTTATTTATGACGAATTTCCTTCAAGGTGCAGCAGTCGGAACCAGCTGTCTTTCAGGAAACCTTGACTGTTCAAATCATTCAATGATCTTGCTTTATATACAAAATCGATTTAAGATGCTCCACCATACAGCGTGACCCAAACTCTGTGAAAAGCAGGACAACTCCTTCGTCTCTCAGCAGACACACCAGGGGGAGTGATGGCTTTTAGTTGCTCTCACTCCTCATCTCCACACTCTGTTTTGACGTGGCGTGTCTCCCATGCCCCAAAGCTTTAAAGGTTTAAAGAGCAACTTTTCATCCTGTAATCCAGGTGCCTTTCAAACAAGTCACGCTGTTTACTGACACATGACAAAAAAGTTCAACCCCCTCTCATCTCTCTGCTTACAAGACTGTAACTCACCTCAGAGCCTGGTAGTTATTCCTCCAGAGCGCCCTGAACAAACAGTCTCAGCAAGAAGGGGCTCCTGCCTTTCACCACTCACTAAATTTGTATTCAGATGTGATACTGTTGTTCACTTCTTCAAATTTGTCATCAAAGCAAATGTGTTCTGACAACAGCTAGTGACAAGTGCACCAGAGGAGAGGCAGCAAATCAGCTTTTTCATACCGCATATCAATTATTGATCATGTTGCCCCCCCCCCCCCTCCCCCCTCCCCCAGCAAGTAGACACCTTGTGATAATGAAATACATCAATTTAAAAAATAAATAATAAACTGGGGTCGGCTCCATTGTTGCAAAGCTTTAAGAGCTTGATTGACTGCCTGCACATTTTCCTCGTTGGCAGTCAGGCAGATCAAAGGAAGGTTCCTCTTATTGCCCAAGGCCACTTGCAATTTATTTAGAGGAGCTGTGCTGCTGTCCCAGCAGGTAACATTATTGGGCAGAGACACTCAGGATAATCATAGCTTTGAGGTGCCTCTCAAATCCCACCTCTGCTGGCTCTATCATGCATGTGAGAAAATATACGCATATGATTTACAAAAACCCTTCCTTATTTTACTAAATTAAGCAGTAGATAAGACTACATTAATATCCTCACATGGAATATCCAGTTGTTCAAAGGCAGTGACCTTAGCTGCCCTAAATATGTTAGGTTATAATGGCTCTGGCTACATATGTCAAGATGTATTGGATTTAATATTTTTCACTTCAGAGGCGATTACTATTTCATTTTTATATTATGTATTCTATTATTTTAACAAAATCTTCAGATAATACACATAAAGTTTAAGCATTTTCATATAACAATCTACAGTATTGCTATAAATAACAGTTTACAGTATTTTCACAGGGGAAAATGTTCCTTGATGTGATGAGACATAAAAACATTTTTGCGCAAAATTATGTATGAAAGACTTCAGTCATATGAGGGGATAAACATGTGGAAAACAAAAAGTATGCAGGAATAAGTCATATTTTTAGTCACATTTTTATGTGTAAATTGTGTTTGTAGTTGCATGGCACCTTGATAATGTTACTTGGATTTCCAGTTTTTGAAAGGCCTTTTCTGTGCACCACATTAATAATACACAACAGAGAGCATAATAACGGGATGCTTTTTTTCTTCTTCGTCCAGACGCATGCAATTGCTTATGAGCGCACAGTTTAAAATAATACAGGTCTTAGATCACTTTCCCAAATGACACAGTTAAAACAACATAAGGTAGTTACTAAACAGGTTTTTATGTGAGGTATTTTTATTACACACATTTACAAAGAGCCTCCCAGAAAAATCTTGACTCTTAATTTCCACAAGAGATTCAGTTTGATCAGATTAAGATATATTATTGTCAGCCTAAGAAACAAAATCTTATAAAGAAAGTGAACGTGTATTTGAATTGTTTTGATTACAAAGAAGTTCTTCTGCTGCAGCTGTTAAGTCCTTAAGAATAAATAAACACGATTTAAAAAATGTTGAGATAATCTACACTCAGTCCTGCCACACCAGCCCCTTTTTTGAGGAGATGAATATAAAATAAAAGCCATCTATTTATGTAAATGAATTTGATTGATCATATTATAAAGCAATTTGATGGGACTCTACAGATAAGACAGGCTTGTTATACTATTTGAAATTAGCTTTTGTGTGTAGATCCAGCTTTGTTAATAGAACATCTTGTTTAAAACAGCCACTTTTCACATTTTAATATATTTAATAACACAAAAGGAATTTCTCACATATGGGATCATTATAATAGTAATATCCTTGATGTTATGTTAGATTTTGTACAAATGTAAAATGTAAGGTAAAATATTTAAGTATAAATAGTTAAAGCCATGAAAAAATAACACAATGATATAGTATAGTAAAATGTAGTTATTATTATTAGTTCTTTTGAATAATTGTGCAGAAAGAGGACATGGATGTTTTATAATTTGAATGTTTTAAAGTATATAAATGCCTTAGATCTTTTCAAGAGATTCAATTTATTGGGAAATGTGTGCCTTTCCTTATTCTGCCCCTTGCTTTATCAATTTTAGATGTCACCTTTTTAAAATACCCACGTTCATGCTCGAGTAAAACACATTTCTAAAATTGTTTTATTCACAAGTCGAGCAACATTACATTTGTTCTGTCCGTTAGCACTAGTACATTTAAATAGTTCCAAGTTTGTCTTCAGTATTCAGCAGATATCTGTTAATTTGCCAGATAGATCTAAGCACTAGAGGGCACTAGAAGCCAAAGCATTGCCTGTTTGCAGAAAAGCTTTTTAAAGTTCTTTATACCACAGCCATATCTCTGAGCAGCTTGTATGTGTCTTTGTTTGCTTGCATGTATACATTTGTAGGTAAGCTTGGACACACATGTATATAGACATGAGATAGACAATGGCACACATTCAGGTGGACGGTGTGTGTGTGTCAGTGCCATGGCGCCTGTCTGTACTGAAGCCTATCAGTGGTCAGACATAGTTTTACCGAGGGAGAAGTTTAAAAAAAAAAAAAAAGAAGAAAAAAAGTCACTAACAGGCTGACATGACCTGTGTCCCAGCACACATGCTGCTTGTCCTCTTGTTTGTAGAGGCACACACACATTCACTGAACACATACACACACACCACAGTGTTGTTTTTAGAATGTTTCAAACAAACTTAAACTAGACACACATATATACACACAGGCATACACACGCATACATACACACATACACACACACACACAGCATGGTCAAACAAAGTCTCAGACAGACAATGAACAGTTAGCTTTGTAGCAGTTTCAAGCCAGTGTGTTTTTGAACTGCAGATGTGGATGCTGACTGAAGGATCAGTGCACAAACTGCAGGACTGCATAGATGGCAGTTCTCCCATAGGGTCTGGCACAGCCTAGGCCTTTGTGTTGTACCCCATTTGCACTGTTCATTTAGCCACGTTGAAGAGGTGGTGGTGGTGGTCTGAACCTGTGTGTTGCATGGGTGGTTGTTTGAAAGTACAACCTCAAGCCTCTATTTGCTCATTGAACGCCATATGCCATTTGTTTGTGTGTATAGACAAGGTTCGCAGAGACATAGCGTTTCAAAAAGATTTCATCCTTGCATATACAGGACAGCAGAGCTGGAATCTAAATTGAGATGTGTGTCCATTTTCTTGTCAGCATTGGAAGCTATACATCTTAGATTTATGAATTCTACAGAAAAGGCTTATCTTTGTGGCAAGCACTGGCTTCCATTTCTACTGGGAATTAATTGCACAACCGTGAAAAAGGTAATGCGAGATGGAATCAAGAATGTTATTAACATTCGTGCACAGTTGTTTTTTGTTGAAGGATAGGGTAGCGAGATGCATAAGAGGCTCTACTTGATCTGAGTGAGGCCTCAGAGGAGCAGGAGAGAGGCGCTCCTGTCCCTGGACTGAGGCGAGAACAGGCCCTCAGTAGAGTCCCTGGAAGACCGAAAGCTCCACTCAAGGGAGTTTCAACCAAATTAAAAAACAATGATACACCAAGGGAGAATCTAATGCCAATTCCCATCATCAAGACCCACATTCTTCACTGTTTTGCTTTTAACTTTAGTTTTTTTTTCTTTCCCTCTGTCTCTGACTCTCTCTCTTTTCCCTCCGCACTGTTGTTTTCTAGTTTGTTTTCCACCCATACTCCTCTGGCTGTCGCCGAGCGCTACAGCCACTTTCAAAGGCTCGGCTGTCACGCGCCGCCTTTGAGTCCCGTTTGAAATTTTAACGTACATGTTGTCAGGGTGCCGTCAGGAGTGATTGACAGGTCCGTCCCAGAGCAACACCGGGCTTGGCAGGCTGGCTGTCTTTTGTCAGAGGCAGCCGAGGAGAAGCAACAAAGGAAAGGAGCAGAGGAGGAAAAAACATACATAAATAAAACAAAACTGCTCTTACCCATTTCTCAATAAAGACCAAATTAGATTAATCTTAAGACAGAGCAAGGCAGGCAGGCAGTTGTGAAAAAGACTTGATATTTTCTCTGGCTTTGTTCCCTGCCATTGATGGTGCACTGCTTAGACACCCTCTCAACAGGACACCAAAGGCAGCACAGCAAGAGTTGTATAAAGAGTCAGCTGTACATATTAATGTTCATTATCACCTCCATTTACAGCAGAGAAATGCAAAAAGTACAAAGTTTGTCCTGGCCTCACCTTCTTTTGTAAATACTGATTTGGTGTTTTTGGCCTTGTCAGCTGCTGTGTTTTAAATGAAAACTGGTGACCACTTTGACTCTGGCTGCAGGATTTTAAAAATCCAACTGTCTCACAAAGATGACACAAGTTTTCGGCATTTTTAAAGGTGGATTTATATATGAGAAGTTGATTGGGTTTTTTACCAATATCAAAACCTCTACATTGCCAGATTCAGAGATATCTGCAGTTGTCAGAACTCACTTTTCAGCTCCCTTGGTGCAACTCAGCTGCTCATAGATGTAGGAGAGCGTGACAACACACAACTCCATCCTCTGCCTCTTGCATATCTCCAACCCCAGCAACACATTTTTTTCTGAAGCCAAGTAAATAAACAAATAAAAACAAAGCAGAATTATTGTTCATTGTGATATATTACCTGGATATTTCACTAGATGCTTTTATTGGATCCCTTTATTAATTAGCTTATTAACTCTATTGTGACTATTATTTTTCCCTTGTTACATTTCACTGTAACCATTGCCAAAAATGTTGTAGTTTCTTAGTCAGAGATGAAATAAAAAAAAGTCATCTATTACTCACTGCTTCTTTAGACAGTCCAACAAAAGTGCAAGAGAAAAATATTCAGTGTAACACAGTCTTTGAGATTCATATCAGCTGTCGGTGTTGGGGTTGTAGGGCAGTATGGCTGGGCTCGAGGCCCATGATAGCGAGAACCCAGTCTACGAAAGTGTCTTTGAGCAAGACACTGAATCCCTGCCAGCTCCATGTTGATCTCTGACCTGCCTGTGCAGCGAGCACAAAGCACAAAGACTCTCTTCGAATAAAATCAAAAATAATGAGAATAGAAATGTAAGTTCATGTGAAAGTTGTGGAGAAGTTTGTTTAAATAGTGCAATGGCGCAGTAATGATTGATTCAGTGGTGTACATGAAAATGAGGGCATTAACAAGTCTCATCAAAATCAAGGACATTGTCGTCCCATCTCCCTTTTCTTACAAGTGACGCTCAGTGTGAGGGGAGTTGAACAACAGCAGCCACAGGAACTGGAACACCAAAATACAAATGTACTTCCAGTGTTCAGCAAGCTGTTCCTGTCAGTCCAGGCTGATGATTATGACATGCAACTGCACAGGCCACATTAATGGGAAACTTTGGCATTTTTCACCCTGGATCCTATTGTCCTATCTTTTTATGTCTAGGTGACAAATGGGCACAACAATTTTTGAAATTGGTCCAGTATTGAGCAACAGCGTCTCAGCCCGCAGCCGCCTAACAGGCTGCTATGTAATCCGATGGGGCAGTATAGCAATGAGAAGTCTCATTCTGAAATCTTGTGAGAGCTGAGTTGTTGAAATCAGTTAAATATTTAGCCATATCTTTGAAAATCTTTTAGATAACACTAAGCATCGAGCACTCCTCTCTACAACTCTGTCATGGCTGAATATTCAACTCTTGCGAGAATTCAGAACAAGACTTAACTTGATTAGACAAAATAACAAACAGACCAAGTGAAAGGTAAAGAAAAAAGTGTTATTTCATTGTATGGTCCTTTCCAAAATGTTGTCAGGCACATATAACAATCTGAGCTTGCCAGTGACGAAAACAAGCACTTCTAGTGTACATACATTGATACGTCACTATTTCCCTTTTAGTCACTAAAACACAACATGATGGGAAAATTTGTTCCAGGTTGAAAAGAGCTTCCCTTTAAGATGTAAACATGATGCAAAAGAACAAGGGATACCACAAAAAGATAGAAAAGAAATTTCATATCTAAAAGTGACCCATGAATCGAAGGAAAAACCTGTATATGAGGATTACTCCTTTTGTTAGTGACAATAACTTTTCTTAATTTTGTGTTACCACATCATATTATATATGCAGGAAAACAACATTTTTTAGGTAATGTGTGAATGTTAGAGTTTTTCCACTTGGGTCTTTATTGTTACCCTCCAAGTAAATAAATGTACCTTTTTAAATTTTAAATTTAACAGATCCATCTGTTTCAGCCGTAGACAACTTGTGTCAACAACTATCGACTTGAATCAGAGGGAAAAGTGTAAGCCTTGTAAAGAGCAAGGGTTTTGCTTGTATGGAGTGCCGCACATGATGAGATGAGTGACTTCCACTCACTCACTGAAAGGTTAGGCTTTTCCTTCTGCCGGTATCTTTTTAAAAGAAAACATGTCTGTTGTTTGATAACTGCTTGACATTTGACAGTCTTTTCGGACCAATCAGGCAGGTTTTTTTTTTTATGTTAGCCGTCTCCAGGAGCAGCAACAATGAAAAAACATACAGTTTTGTCATTTTCCTCAAGCCTTTCAAAGGCAGTCTTTCGCCACAGCTATCAACATCAGATACCAGGGGTGATGTGCTGTTTTTTTCTTTCATTTGTGTTTATTTTTCCCTTTTTTCGGCCTAACCCAGTCTTCTGAGACCTCATCGCTACCATCAGAGCTGAACTCAAGAAAAATCACTTTCCAGTGTCAAAAGTGTCAACCACCTAACCTTATTGCAGTGTTGCCACAATGTAAACCTTCTCTCCACTTCTCTGCAGTTCTCACAATCAGCTCAGCTGGGCTGCACTGAAGCACTCTGTTTTGTTCTCTGTGGGGCATTGTCGCTATATCTTTCTTTATAGTTTCAGAATGTGTTCTACTGTAAATTATCAACTGTATGTTATCTTGGAGGAAAAGCGAAGAGCTAGAGGGAAGCAACAAAGCCACCAGTCTCTCTGGTTACATAATTCATGTCAGCCATATTCAAATAAAATTTATCACATTGTCAGTCATCGAGAAGCAAACGTGTGTGCAGGAGCGTATGTATGTATGTGTGGGTGCGTGTGTGCAAGAGCATGGAAAACTCTGAAGTGATAAATTAATAATACCATGGGAGCATGTGAATGAGCATGTTTAGTCATTCTGTTTGACAACAGAAGGAAACGGCCTATTCCTTGGGGTAAAAATCAAATTTCATACTTTCATAGATATTGTTCCTTCCTCCAAATGTTTAAAATATAGGGTCTTGCTCTGGCAGGGAAGTGGCTCAAACAGCACTTTGCACTGAAGTAACTTTTGTTTAGCCATAAACCAAGAGAACATTGTCTCAAGGAGAAAAGCAGTATATAGTTGAAGTGGCCTTGGTTTAAGATGGAGTAGTTTATTGAGGAAAACATTGGTTCATGACTTCTAAATAAACTAGAAAACCTTGAAAATAAAGGTAGCGCTATATGCTTGTTTGCTTATTTTTCTTTACAATTGTCCTCTCTGGATGTTCGTCTTGCCATTTCAAGGATACTGTAGACATCTGAAACAAATAATTATACAGTAAGTCATTTTAACTGGCAATCTTATGTTAGCAGAGTTACACATCCTTTACGATCCACATTTCTTTATAACATTTGAATGAAATGGTTAGCAATTTTCATCTGTTAAATCAAAGAAAATTGTGATTAATTTAATTATATACACATAAGGAATTGCACATGTCCTCAAAAACAACACCATGATGTCTGCACCAGCCATCCCACACCTGCTCTAAAGTAAGCTGTACTTCTTTATGATCTGTCTATAGAGGGAGATCTCCCCGAATGCATAGGGTTGAACATGTGAGGAGTGACTGAATGGATGATTAAAAAGACTGAGAGACACACAGACTTCTCCACTGATTTCAGCTCTGAAGTCAGTCAGCCAGGTGTCGAGTGTTTGGGAGACATCGTTTGAAAAACTTATGAGAGACGGCGAGAGGGAGTGACTGATTGAGACTCTTGAGCGATTATGAGCAAGAACAATGTGCCACAGATAAACAAGCCCTCACATCTCATACTGGAAGTCTAAAATGTTGAATGTTTGAAACTCTTTTTTTTCTTTTTTCAAAAATAATATGAGCCTCCCTCTCATCGGCATGTGTTTTCAGCATGTTGATCGGCACAGACAGCCTACCACCATATGCACCTTCTACCTACTCCATTCTGTCCTGCTTTGCACAGGCGCTCCACCGTTGGAAGCACTGCTGCTGTCTAAACGGAGGTATGCCAAAAAACTCTCTTTTTCCCTTTCGTTTCCTTTTGTGTAGGGCCAATCTGACCCCTGTCTTGCACCAGGTGTGCATTTCCCTGATCCCTCTCTTCTTCAACCCTCCCCTTCATATTTACACCCCTGCCGCCCGCAATGAATGATTCACTTGGAGATGCTCCCTTCCTCCATCAGAAAGCTTTGCAACTATACACTACAGCCCAGCCTCCATTTCTCTGATCTCACTATGTTGTGTAACGCTTGAAAAACCCTCGCGTTCTCATACTTGTTTCTTTTTTTTCCACGCTCCCTCTCTTGCTCTTTCTCTGAGTTACATTCAGTATTGACTGTTTATGCTTTTTAATGTTGTGGAGAGGGCCCGGGGCTTGCGGATGGGGGAAAAGCGCTCTTCTTGACACACTTACGCCCCCGTAGTGAACTCTAGCTCCCAGCACTCTAGCAAGTACACAGACCTTCTTTTTCCTCTCTCTCCCTTCTCTGTCTCTTTCACTGCCTCTTTCTTTCTACAACTGGGAGCTCCTCTGAACATCAGCACCCCGTGTTGCTCCACTCCAAAGATCACCTTATGGAAGATTAAGATGCTCAAATGCTCAAGCAAAATATTTACACAATAACCCCCCTTTTGCATCAAAGCGGAGGCAGTGGAGTGATCTCAGGGGGATGTTTGGGGGCGCCAGAGAGTGCAACAGTCACCTCTGAGTAGAGAAGGCCTCGGTCAAACCTGACAGTGAACAAAAGTGATCTCTCCATCTTTAGGTCCTCAATGTGTCTTCCATCTGTCAGCCCACCTTCAGATCCCCTTTTGACTCATACTCTCTTTCACACACTTACTTTGCCGATCGATGCGCTGAAATCTCTCCAGCCCAGTTGTGATGAGGAATGACTACCGCAGATGCTTAATATGAACATGCAGACTTTAATAGTTATTTGTCTGCTGGTATATTTAACTTGCTTTTTCTTCTTATCTGGCTGCCAGAATATATTTCCTCCTTAGTCAAGCCAGCTTCATTTTGTGTGGGTATTCTCAATAGATTAGTGTAGAAATAAATTTCACAATAAATATACAATGAAGCCAGACCAGGGAGCCACATGTTGACTGCTGTAGGCAGTGTGGGTCAGCCAAGTGTCTTGAGTAAGTCTCTGAACTCCCTCTGCACAGCTATACAGGAAACAGGATCTCATTTCAACACAAACTGTCGTCGCATGCCAGCAGCTAATACAGAGCGACAGCTAGCTGTTCGCTGAATGGCCGGTGACTGCTCTTTGTGTCGGCGCAGATTCTTGTGATGGCCATCTTAACAGCCTTCAGTAAATGTGGGTAGCCCATGTATTATCATTGGATTTTCTTGTGTGTCCCTGCTGCTTTGATATCCAGTGATTGACTCCTCACTGGCATTTTCAAGAAAAAAAAGGAAACTTCAAGTCCTGTTCATCTTTCAAGTTCCGTTCATCTGCTTAAAGAGCATTTCATGGTCAAAAATTGCATTCAAACGCCTCTTGTTCTAGAGGCAGCCACTAATGGAGTCGGTTTGAAGGCTGTTTGGTGTGTGTTTAATGAACACTGGTACACAGTCAGATCCATCAGCGCTGGCTCTTTGGCGGTGACAACCAGATCCTGTAATGTCGATGTTTGGAGATAATGCTACAAATTAAACAAGCACATCTGTCCCATTGTGCCCACAAGGGAATATACTTTACAGTTCACGAAACAATGAAATACAACTCCATCCCAACATGTGACCAGATAGATAGCTATGATAAGAAACACTAAATGGGATTCTAATGTGAAAAAAGCCAGGGTCTGTTTATACTCCTTAATCACTGAGCCCGGTGACAGACCAAAGAGGATGCTTTCACTGTCAGACAAAGGAAGAGAGAGGCTGAATCTGCTGTGGCTAGTAGAGGAGGGGGTTCACTGCCCCATCACACATCCCCTGCACCCCTCCCCTTTTAACTAAAGGAAGACATCATTATGAGTAAATGACATGAGGCGGTTGGTTCTGTTCCACTTCTGGCCCCCCAAGGACTCTTTTGCCCCACTGTGTAGCCCATTCCCATCCTGCTTTGCTGCTGGCCACAGGCCTTCAGAAGCCCAGGCTCGGGCTGCAACTCAAAGAGATGGACGCTCGCACATTATTGATTGGACACTCGATAAAAGGTCATGGGGGCCCTCCTCTGCTGTGGGGTCCAGCGCTGTAAGTAAGCCCCTCTCCATCCAGCTTTGTGCACACACACAGCACTGTCCCCTGCATCAGCCACCTGGGGGATAAGCAGAGCTTGCAAACAAGCTAATCATTTTCTCCCTTTTCTCTCTTTTCTCACACCCACACACACACACACACACACACACACACACACACACACACACACACACACACACACACACACACACAACAGCTCCTGAGTGGCTGACAAATGTCAGAATGGCTTGTATGAGATTTTTAAGAAAATTATTTATTAATTGAACTGGTTAATTAGGTCCCTGAGGCTTGCACGCTAATTGAGAGCCACAGAGCTGGCGAGGCAAGAAAGACAAAACAAAAGCAATGGCTCAAACAAATAGACAAGCGCTTGAGAACTGCTAACTCTCACACTCGACACACACACACAACCATTCACATATACACACAGTCACCCATAAATTAACGAAAAAATAAACAAACAACTGTTTACATTTTTTTTTTCTTCTTGGGCTTCCCCTTTTCCTCGCATAATTTTGTGACCTGCCAAATGTTCTCCTCTTCTTGATGTTCCAGCGATGGAGAGAGACGCGCAGCCACTGAAATCTGCCACATTGCACAAAGCATCTGTCTCCACACAGCACCCTGCATTCATTAAGTTTGTACCAATTAGCAGCCATAGCTTATAGCACAAACATCCATTTGTGCCTCCCACTTTGAAAAATCTTCCTAAAGTGAGTGTGTCCCTCAATATGCCCTTGTGTCACCCAACTTTATCTTCACAAAGTCGCTTTTTCTTGCATAATTAGAGAAGAAATCCATTTCTTCTCCTATCTTCTCTCAGGCGCTTTTGTCCCTTTTTACCTCTCGCTCGAGTGCACCTTGAGAGCGTGTGTGCTTTTGTCAAGAAATCACACCAAGGTTGTCTGAAAGACTTATGAGATGGAGTCATAGGCGGAGGTTGGTTCGGGGACCAGAACACAGAGAGAGGCGCGCTGACACTTCGACAGTTACACCTGTTTCAACAATTATCCTGCTCTCTGATAAGAGCTGAACTCCTTGGATGTGTGCTTCATCGAGTTAACTGAAAGTTTTCATTGGTGGCAAAGTCTTGTGTATTCTAACTTCCAAGCCCCAGTTTCATAGCATTTGAAGGCTGGGTTATTGTGAAGAAAAAAGAAAACTAGCTGATGCTGAACATTATAAATAGATCTATAAACCTTTTTGTATTTTAATTTAAAGTGCAGCATAGGAACATAAGATTTTCCATCTGTGGAGCAGACTTAAAAGACACAGGCAATTTAATTGGTAACCTCACTACAGTATTGATTTTCCATGCCAAATGATGGATGATTTAGTAACTTAGTAGTAAACACCCATGTTGACAGTAAATATCTGGGTTTTATTGTGTTTTATGGGGCTTAAATTTCAAATGATTACCACACGAATTAGAATGAATGTGTTAAATCTTATTTTGTCATATCGATTATATAAATATATACTATCATACTGTATACATTCTCTTTTATCAGAACATAAGTCAAGGACGGTTACAAGGGTTTAGCATGTTCTTAGTGTGAAATATGGCAAAAGCTCCTCACATTGTAATTCTAATGATCGTAGCATGTTGCAGCCTCAACAAAAGGTCAATGTTTGATATCAGGGGTAATTTTGAAGGCCTTTAAAACAGTCCTCCTTAACTTTCCTAAGCAAATATGACCCCAGCAGCCAGAGCACTCTCATATTATGATTACCCGCTTAACACCACTGCGTTGTGAAAATTGCCCCCGCCCCCTTCCCAAGTAAATTCTGCCTCTGACCCGCATTCCCTCACTCTTGGGGGACTGCTTGCACTCTGTCTCGGAAGGGAGAGTCAGATGATGGGGCGCCGAGGTCAGATTCTATTGAGCGATGCTTCAAATAAATGTATGAATAAATTACTTGATAAATAAACGGCTGGACTGAAATCACTGGAGAAAAGCAAAGATTTGAACTTGACCGAGCAGTTGTAGAGAAAAGAAGGAAAAAAAGAAACTGAAACTGTGCTCTTGTGTCAGTTTGTGAGCTTACAATGTAAATTTCTTAGCAGAAAAGCTGAGTTTTGATTGATTAATGAAAAACTCAACTGAAATCTCAAGACAAAGTCTGAAATTAAAGCTGAATGTGCAGTTGTGCAGAAAAGGCAAAAATTCCTAAATTTGCTCGCCTGTTTTAGTTTGATCAACTGAAAATCAAATTCAGGCCTAATCCAGGAAAAGTATATTGTACTTTCTCACAACAGTTTTATAACCTGCAAGTTACAAAATACATTCAAGTCCAATTTGAAATTACATTTTCATTGTATTTCAGGCCAACATCATATCTCCATATTTTTTGAATTCTCTCTCACTGCCTTTCTGTTAGATTTTAGGAACAGGACTTACTATAAGGACTTAATGGCACAATGCTGGGTTTTAAAATGCATTTTAAAATAACAATCAAACCTAATTATTTAGTTGAAGCCCACACACAAGATGAAAACTTCATCAGGATGTTATTACAAAATATGTTCAGTAACTGGGGGTCTACTGAAAGTGAAAATAAGGCAAACATACAATTTTATAAGTGTACATGACACATTTCCTCTCTTTAGCCTTTAGGGCATTGAAGGCCAAAGGCTGCTATGTATGATACAGCTCTAGTCGAAGCAGTGCTTTGGCCAGCACAGTTGCTGGTGAGTTGATCTTGTATGTGTGTTGTTGATTCATTCATGGCCCACAGCTGTGAATGGCAGGTGCACAATGCGATGCATCAAAAAGAATATAAACTTTGCTCCTCTTGTAAATGTTCATAGTGGTTTTGAAAGATGCTTATTGTTTGCAAGTCACTGACATTAAGTCAAGTCTGAATTCAATAAGACTAGCTCTATACACGGTTCCAGTTCCAATGAATTTATGTATAAATCAAGTGCCGCTGGTGTATGCATTGCCAACTCGAGGTTTATTTCTGTCCTAATATTATAGCGTTGTATATAGCTGATACACTATGAATGAAAAGGCCAAGAATAATGTTTTTGGACGAAGCTATCAGTAGTGGCGAACTGCCAGGGGCAACAAGGTTTTCACTGCTGGCCCAACCATCACCATATGGACAGCCATTTCTTAAATGCAGCATCCTATTTTGCATCATTAACAGCTGCCATTCTTTAGATGTATCTTTCTTTTTAGTAGGGACATAACATGTTCAGCATAAAAAATACATTACAATCTGCCTGCTCCTCTTTGTTAAATCGAGATCTGAAAATAAATCAAAATCATGCAGCAACTTTATTGAATTGTTAAAATAAATGTGTTTTTTGGAGTTTGGAAGGTTTTTTTTTTTTTTTTTACATTTCATACTGGCACATTGGCACATTTGCTTGACTGGGCTCCTCAAATAAGCACCAGCCTGGGAAAATGCAGGCAAACCTTTCTGTAGCTGATCATGGTGGTATAGCAGTAGATGCCACAATAGAAGCAGTCATGAGAAACCTTATCCTGGCTTTGTATTTTCCTCGAGCAGCTACTGTTGATGAACCCATGTGCTGCAGTAGCTTGTCAACATGCAGCATTTTCACTGCAGCTCAAAAACAATCTTTTTAAGCTTTCCATTTTTTTAAAACATAATAAGTATGCTAAACAGTTCCAAGCGATATAAATGTGAAATTTAGCATACTTTTCAAAATGGTCACACAGTTCCTGAAATACAGGCATTATCTTGTGTTTGAGATTCAGTGTTTCATTGAGCCTCTCTAATACACATCTGTGATTACCCCCAATCACAAACTAAATATATGAGCTTATATTTATTTGGGTTTTGCATCTTCTTTTTTTCCAATTCAATTTTATTCAATAGTCCATAACACTTTAAATCTTCCAAACTACATTGTCTGAATGTACATATGAGCAATGTGAAGGGGCTCTCAGATTTATGGAGTCACAGACCTGGATCTTAAAAAAAGTGGTCATATTGTTTAGATCTCAAACATGGCATTCCCAACAAAAGCCATTAACATCTGTCCTGCTTCAGTATGACATTAGCCACATTGTCATCTATGGCTGTGTCCATAGACAAAAGGTTTAAGGGTGTGCTGTGACTGTGGCTGTGCCTCAGTCTGTGGATGATGAAAGTCCCCACTACACAGCAAGGCCCTGCTGTCCCAATCCCCATCAGACTGGCACCGATCGATTGCTGGTTGTTATTGACATGACACCTGCCGAGCTGGGCTTTAAGCTATCGAAAACCGATGTGGCAGATCAAAAATAGGACGCCAGCTTTCATGTTTGTAAACAGTATCGATTTGCATAATAACCTTAAAAATTAGTTCCCCGGATTAGGCAAGGACAAACCTGTTTCAGCGTTTGTTATGATGCTTGCAGCATATGCCTAATTAGAGAAAAAAAGGCAGAGGCTGTGATCAGCTTGAAAAACAGGCTGTGATCGGCTTGACAAGTCGGTGCATCGCTGTCAACACCTTTTGGTTTGCCACTGTTAATGAAAGCCATTTTCCATTAAATAATAAAATAAAAACACACCTCTAGACTTCTCGGCAGACAAAAGCGCTGATGCGTCACTTTTACAAGGATGCAAATTATTGCTGCGTGTCACAATCATTTATTCATGAGGGGGCCTTCTATCTCTTGGCGGGTTTACCTGCGCCATGGAAATGCTCTTTCCTCCACCGTGCCACGGTGCTGAGAGAGATGTCATCCTCCAGGAGTGACGAGGAGACAGATGTACTAAAGAAACAACACAAGCACCACTCGCTTTAACAGACGGGTCCAGTTTAAAAGCACTGAATTATGTATCTTAGCGGCTGACACAATCACAGAATGACTTGTCAGCATTGAATATCTCCATTTCCTGTCTCGCACAAACCGTGACCTTGTTGGCTACCAAGGAGCACTGATCAGCTGCAGCTGCCTACAGATGTTCAACTGACGGCAATTACAACGACATTTATAGAAAGGTTGTTAACTGCTAGTACCATCAACTGCATGCTTGTGCCTTAATAATGAGATTACTTACAATACAGTACCTTAAATTAAACCTGCAAAACCTATAATTCTTGTGTATTTTAATACTTTTGCACTCCAGTGCTGCAACACACAGGCATCACAACAAAAGATGCTGCGAGGCAAAGATAAAGGAGCCTTCCATTTCAACTCCCAGTTGTGGACATTTTTCGTATAATCCATTGCAACACCATTCCTGCAGCAAGAATTCCCCAGTGAAAAATGCGAAAGATTAAAAAAACAAGAGTTTATGGAAAAATAAAGGGCTAGTGGTGTCTGACAAGCCTTTAAATCTAGGACAGTCATCCCAAAGAGGAATGCACATATTCATTGCAGGGACATAAAAGCAGAGTTTTAACTATGCTACGAGGGAGATGGAGATGGTAGGCCATTAGTTGGATTGTGTTCTGATAGCCTGTGAAGACTTCTTTGGCACCCCACATGTTTGAAAAATGTTGCACCGGTTTTTATATTTAAATTTTTTTTTCTTAAAAGAGCCAAACATTTATTCTGGACCCACAGATTCACAGTGTCAGAAAAGACTTGTGGCAATAGATCGGGCCAGGATAGAAGTATTTGATGAGATTTTGTATTTGTTAAAAATTTACGATTTGCTTTAAAACAAAGGTCAACACCTTTAAATGTCTTGGAAAGATGAATTGCATGGAGATACAGTACCAGTCAAAGGTTTGGACACACTCTCTCAGTCAAGGGAATGGAAAGGTGTGTCCAAACTTTTGACTGGTACTGTACATGTAAATGTGAAAAAGAGGAGACAGACAGATAAAAGTAGTTGGGTGCTAGTAGTCAATAAAGAACAAGAGACAGTGGGGAAAGAAAAGAGGTGTGGACAGAGTATTTGAAATTAAAAACAGATAAAGCAAGAACCCTGGTAACATTAAAAAAAGAAAGAAAGAAAGAAAGAAAACAAACTTGGGTTGGACGTGGCGGATTACCACGGCCAGAATGCTTCTCCCAGACCCACCTTAAAAAAACAATACCATATGTGCAAGCTTATTTATGAAGTGCTGACACTGAGGCCTGACAGAATTAGTATTCTGTTAGGTAAATGTTTTCCTCTGGGCTCTGTATCTGCAACAGCTTACAGATGTTTCAGCGATGCAGAGAACGCAAGGCTTTTCCCACCACGGTATGAATGAAAAAGCATGTTGAAGGTTTTGCCCTAGCCAAGCTCAGAGAATGATCTACAACTTTTACTTAGGTGCACTTTGCTAAGTACTACCTCCTTCACTGGCCAAGGTTTCATCTGACACAGACGCTATTTAGTGCTGCTTCCATGGACTCCAGTGCATTTTGTTCAGCACAGATTTGTCAAGCTGGCAACTCTCCAGTGACAGATGTACTGGCAGCAGCGCAGTAAAAAAACAGGACTCTGACTACACTGCACAGGAGTGTAAAAAATCATCTTAAATGTGTTATAAGAATGTTCATAAACTTGAGTATCTTGACTAATTTGTTTAGAAGTGTTGATAGTGAAAGGGTATATTTTTGCTCCTTTTCGGTTTCTCCTCCATCGTTTTTGTTCCCTGTATGTGTGTCTGTCTCACACACACCACTGAGGAGTCATAAAAGCAAACGAACCCAATCTTGTTTATAAGAAGCGTAGTACCAGCTGACTGCTGTGGATGCTCAGCCCCAGCCTTGACTCCCATTTACTAGTGTAACAAACCGTTAGGGAGGGGAGGGAAGCAGGGGAAAACATTGTTATCAGCAGGCCAGCTAAACCCCCTCCAGAGGTAGTGCTGATAGAGAGGCAGCCCCGCCACTGGGCAAATAGAAAGATCCTATCTGGTCCTTGCACTGAGCCGGCCAATCAGCCCAGCAGAAGCACTGAGGCTTTCTCAAACAGGGGAGATGTGTGGGCAAAGGAGACTAGAGCATCACTGGGTCTTCTCCTCTTTTTAGATGGACGTTTAGAGGAGAAGCTGGATCTCGACTGTTTTCTAGAGGCAGCTGAGAGGAGAGAGACCTTGGTCGGAGCTGTAGGGCTGTAGGTCAGGTGTTGGTGGTGTGGGTCAGATCTAAGGCACAAGTTTAGGTTGTGGGTGAAAGAGGTTTCTTTTCCTGACATAAAGGGATGGGTTTTGTTTTTACAGCAATCCCATTCTGGTCACCATCTCCAGAACCAAAATGTTCTTCATTATAATACATTTCCTGTTGTGTTGATTGACTGATTCTGGACATTGACATTATGATCAATATTAATTGTGGGTCAGATTTAAAGATTTAATATTGATTCTTAGTCACAGCTCTCAGTGTGAATGGCCATCACTAGTAAATTAATACAAAGGAAATACTATGCAGCTATTACATACTTATTATTGAACATGTCAGAGAAGAATCTTGACCTTTACCCATCAATTGTCCATGCACCAAAACTAATTGCACCTTGCTGCATTTGAGGAGACCACAAATAACATCAATACACCAGCTTCAGCCCAGTTTATTATCATTCTTGCAGACCTCTGTTATAATACTCCTCAAGGCAGACTTTGTAGCATTTGTATTCTTAATAAAATATGGAAAACACTTTTTGAGACTTGAAATTTATAGCTCAAATTTACGATGTCATCCCATCGTCCTTGCTGTAATTGTCATTTTCCAACTAGGATGGAATTTCTGCTATTTATTTAGCATTTCTGACTAATGTCTTTTGCAGATGTCCTGATGTCTTTTAATTGACCTTATATTTTTGCTTCTTTAGGCTATTAGAATTGTAAAAGAGTTTGAGGAGGTGTGAGAAGTAATTAAACAGACTAATAAGAAATATTTTAATGTAAACCATGTTTTTTCTTCTCTGCCACTTTATTTCTCTCTGTCAGGTGTCTTTTTTTCTATCCAGGTTACTGTCATTTTCTTGCTTTTCCTCTGCTGAAATTGCTCGTGAAGAGTTGCCAGAAAAAGGGAAGCCATGTGTTTAAGTCTCTCCTTATTCAGTAGTGGCTTTAGCTTTCCTTTGGGGTACATACCTTGGAAGATGCGTCAGCCTAATAGACCTCAGCTCCCCTCTTATCCAGTGTCTATGAGATACACTCAAGACCAGAGGTAGAAATTAACTAGTTACTTCATCTCTTGTTATTGCATTTGAGAGTAGAGTAAAAACCTTTTTTCTGTAGGCCTTTACCTCTCCATGATTCATTTTGAAAGCACTTTGCTATCATTTCATTCAGCTCTCACTGAAGTCAGCTTTGCGACACTGTTAGAAAGGGGCACTTACTGAAGTTGCAGTGATTGTACTTGAGTAAAATATTTCTGCCCTTCTTCCACCTCTATTCAGCAGTTGATATATGGTAGTGGTGAGAGGCCAAGCTCCTCTATGACAAGCAGGAGGCACATTTCTAGAGGCAGAAAGGAGGGCTGCAGGGTGAAGAGGCTACAGCTGCCATTGCTCATCTTAATGGCATGCATACACACACACACACACACACACACACACACACACACACACAGGAAAATGAGGAAGCTTTGGATGCACGCGTAAAAACACTTGGGTTGGCCTCATACACACTTGCACACATACAAAGCTGTTCTCTTTCACATGCATATACACACACACAAATGGTGCAGGAAATGAGGAGAAGCGGCTTTGGATGTACATATAAAAACATAAGTACTCACGCATGTGAATGCATACTCCCGCCGACATTCGAATGGAATCACATAAACATACACATTAGCTGGATTTGTACATGCTCTCACACAACATGAATATGTATCCCTTCACATTCAGGAGCGAGTACACAGCCACACACACGGATGGCATATACTGTATAGCATGCAGACACACCTTCACACACACCAAGCATTGCATGTGACAGATGTTGGCAGAAATATTGCCAGGAAGAAAGCTCTTTCATTTCTTTTTATTCTGTCTGTATTTTGGCATGCCTATCTCTGTACACAGTGTGGCCATGTCACCGAAGCTGTTTCTTTTTCTCTTCCAGTTCCTCTGTGCACGTTTTTTTCTTCTTCTATGTTATCATCATGAAATTGAAGTCATTTGTGCCAAGAGAGATTAGAAGAGAATCTGGGAAAGCGGGGGGGACATTAGCAAAGATATTTTTGTCAGTAATGAGCTAACTCTTTGTTATGCGATGGGCTAAGGGGGTCTAATGATGACGTTTGTACCAAGAGGAAGAAACTGAGTCTCCAGAGTCCACACACAGCCAGAAACCACAGGCTTTGGTGCAACTCTTAACTCTATTCAATTATGCAGATGAGCCCATTGGGCTAGTGTTGGCCGTCACTTTAATGATGACGTGGGTAAACAGACATAACTGCCTTTTCTGTCTTTAAGAGTCCCACCCCACCCCCACTGCAAACCCCTTATTTCTTATTTTGCACCCGCAAGAAAGTTAATTGTCTTAGTCATTAAAGAGGTATCAGCTGTCATGCCACTGACAAAGACATGAAGAAAAGGGAAGGAAGAGGGATGTGAAGAAGAGAGAGTTGAGAGAGGTTTATTTTTTGCCTTCCAGGCTGATGGCAAAGTATCTCCTAAGATGCAATCATGATATTTTGATGCGGGATGAGGACTGATCAACCTCTCCAGGCAAAGCCTCTTTGGAGATTTTTCTCTGTTCTCCCCAGTGGCCACCGGGTGGCAGAAGAGCACAAGGAACATACTGTACTTTGAAAAGGCTCAGGTTCACTCACCAGAGACGATGAGGGGAGGCATATTGCCTATGTACAAACCAACTACAAAAAACTACACCAACAGCCCTGGAAATTGTTGTTAAACTTACAGTCAAGTATGCAGATATGCTTCATGATCACATGGCTGCTATTGTACACATGTAAGCACATTAAAATGCAAGCCCTTTATTTATCTTACAAGAGTCTTATGTGAAAAATGAATGTTCTTGAATTGCAATAATGAACTAAAATGCAGACAGAGTCAAATAATATGTTTGGGAGGTACGGTAATGATGTATAATCAAAGTAATTTATACCATTCTTTACAATCAGAAACACAGCTTATACTGTAGGCTATAGTACCAGTCAAAAGTTTGGACATATATAATGTATGTTTATATAAATGTATATATACATTAAGGACATACATGCTGCTGTAGGCACAAAAAATGTAGCTTGCAGGGGTAGGTAAGGACGAAAGTGAGAATCTTCGAAATTGTATAAAAATGTACCAGCATTTAAGTTAACATTTGGATATTTTAAACTAAACTTTTAGCTAGCATTCATATGATGATTTTGGTATTTTTTGTATGCTTAAGCCAACAACAATAATTGTATTTTACATTTTGATGAACATGAGACATTACACTGATTAATTGTACTGTATATTACAGTCTAGCCTTTAGGTGGGCACCGATCAACCAGTTTATCAAAGCAGGAACATTATTCAGAAAACATTCTTTTCTGTAGCGTTTCTTTGTCTTTCTACTGATTGCACACTGGATGCCCTGAGCACTTGTGAGTGAAGACAAATTAACTTGGAAGTGATTGTCACATCAAAGTCACTCTCCCCATGCTATTCATTTAAAGACTCTGGGCATCGAGACCAAAGTTGTGTCCTCAAAGTGAAAAAAAAGAAAAGAAAATTCTAGCTTTGGTATTGGCTCCATATTTTGCTTGTTCCAATTGTCTGCCCAGTTGTATTTTTCTGGTCTTCTCAGCGAAGCTTTGGCCACTGAATACCAACGGTCACCACAGTTCACCCCTTCAAGACATTCTTTCTCATATAGCTATGTATCAAGGCTGCAGTTTTTTCGCCACAAAGACTTATTGTATGAACGTATTGTCACTCGGATCTTTTAGCAAGTGTTCACTCAAGGATTTTGGGTAGAATCAACTCTTTGAAAAATGTCCTCATGTTTTACTTTGGTCTTGTGTCAGATCATGTACAGGGAGGGCATCTTTCTCTATTTTAAGATGAAAACAGTGCCATGGCTGTTCTTTCAATTTTGTGGACAGAAATTAAATCTTATACTATTCTTAGTTTAGAAATTGTAACACCATACCTGCTCTCAGATTTGCATCAGGCTACTAGCCACACAACAAAACACAGTCGTGTTTGGGTGACATCTTCTAAGTCAGAGCAACCTTCCCTTCATAAAACAACTCTCTAGGGAATAAATACTAAGTGAAAGCATGTAGGTAAGCGAGACAAACTGTGCGGGAGATATGTGGCCATTGTGAGTGTTTATTGGACGCCATCTTCTTGTGATGTGACAGGGGGTCCGAGCCTCTTTTCTACACCGTGAGTCTCGGCGCACTCAGCGGGAGGCTCGAGCTCCCCTTCTTCCCATCGCCACTGCCAGCCGTCTCTGCCGAGGTGGTGTGCTAATCATTTAAACAGCCCAATCAAAGGCAATGCGATGTTTCACACAAGGGAGAAAAAAGGAAGGGAGGAAAGTGATTATTAGTGTTTGGGAGAGGCAGCCAGAGTGATTGAGCTGAAGGAGGACTTTGATTTTGGGGCCTCTCGTTGTTTTTCAGAATGGCATTGGGTTTAGCTTCAGGCTTAAGGAATCTGGTGAGCTGTCAGTGTATGACGGTTCACTTTTTTTTTTTTAAACACACTCAAATCCACACACAAAGAGATTCACTCATAACAGTTTATTGTAGTAGGCCAGCACCAAGTCCATCCTTCTGAAGGGAAGAAATTAAGTTTTTGTCTTTCAGGATTTCGTGTTCAAATTTTATTTTCATTGTTGTTGTTTTTATTCTGTGTTGCTTAGAGAGAAAAAAAGTTGAATTTTGGGAGCAGTTTAAAAGAAAAAAGTCACTTTGAAAATCACTTCTAAGGAGTAGTTAAAATAGTTATTGTTCAGTTAGGTTTGTTGTTAGGCTACATTGAAATGACTATCTGGAAAAATCCACACACTGACACACACTGAGAGCAGACACATACACACATGCAGCACAGTAGAGATGAATCACCTTGGCTTGTCAAGAGGTTGGTTAATAGACACATTTGATATCACGCAAAGCCCAATGGTGTTGAAAGGGTTTTGTTAGTGTTGATATCACCTCCCGTGCATAAAGCTCCACTTAAAACAATAAATAGCAATGAGCGCATCCAAAGCCCCTGCAGTTTAAACTATATGCCTTTGATATGGGATACCTATTACTGTTGGCTTTATCTAATGGATTGGATTCCCACACCTCATCCCTCCGGTGTTTCAAAGCACGGAAACCTTCAAATGTAATGTGTTATCAGCACATTAGCTGCTCTAGAGCCACTATCAATGGCTAATGTTTCCGTGGGGTGCAATGTAACACAGTTTGAAAAAGGGGAACGACCTTTGAACTCTGCATTCACACCATTCGACAACTTAACTATGTGTCTGAATTGCAGCTATTTTTGTTACCCAAAAGGATCAGAGAATGCTCCTTATTGTTAAGTTAAAACTGACTTTAATTTCATTTCTGCTATTAATATCCAGTTGGTTTTCTTAAAACAAGCCATTCCCTCAACTCTTGTCGGGTGTGTCTGCTGTTGGAAAATCTTCAGAAATATGCTCGAGCTCTCCACCAAACCATGACTTTACCTGCAGGATACTGATCACCTGAACACAGGTGGATCTGGCAGCAAAGAAATGAACTCTCAAAACAGGAGTTTGACACAAATAAATGCATTTCTTACATGTTAGACTTTCAGGTGCTTTTGCTGGCTGCTCTCTGCAGTTTCTCAAAAATGTGGTTAGTCGGTTGGAAAAGATAGAGGTACAATATGAGTTACTAGAAGCAATTTTAAAGCCTTAGGGTGGTAAAATTGTGATCATATTTCACTATATTAACATACAGTACACATGCAAAATGCCCACTTTGCCGTTTTGTAGCCAAACACTAAAAACATGTCACAAAAATAAAATTCAACAACAAACTTGGATGACAGCAGGATTAAGAATTCACATCTGCAGTGTCCATTACCCCAAAGACAATTTCCATCGGAAGGCATCTGGATTAACTAAGCAGCAGCCGGCTTCAAGCCAGTTGTGATTTTCAGAGTTTGATTTTCTTGTTTGCTCTTCTATCAAAAATCTAGTGAAACATGACAAAGCAGATTGTTGATTCATTCTGATAATGTGATTAACTGGCAGTTGGATAATTGTTTTTTCTGTGGCAGCAAGGTTGAATTGTGATTAAAAACAATTTATTGTCACGTCATGATTTTAGTTCTTGATAATTTTATGGTGTTTAACTCAAATTGACTTGCATCATGATCACAAAGATCACAAGGAAAATGCCTGTTTACATTTCCTTTCCTTGAGTTAAATCTGCGATAGAAACTTCTCTCAGTTCCTATTTAAAGAGGATACATTTCCAGGAAATATGAAATATGAGAGTGGACAATAACAATGATTGTAAACACATGAAAAAAAACTTCCATCCAAGGCTATACATTGACCTGAAGTTTTGGAACTTGGACCATGTTTAACAGATATTCAACATCATAACAGTAAAAGCACAATATTCTCTCCTTATAAATGTGAGTTAAGAGCCTCACATCACAGGAAATTCATAGGCTTAATATTCGTACTAAATATGTCTGTCCTTTGTATGGATAATGGCTAAACACTGTTATTTTCATGCATTTAATTTACCTTACTAAAACCAAAAATAATTAGCCCTAACTTTAACCCAAATAATTTTTTGTGAGCATAGTCCCACATCGCCATCTCAAAAACGCTTCCAAACCCAAAAAAGTTCTTAGAGCGGTTTATTAGTTTATTAACAAATGCTTTTATACAAAATAACAGTAATGTTGCAATAAAATATGGCTGTCAGTTTTTGTTCAATATTATACAGAAAATGTGTTTTTTAATCTTTTATCTCAGACTACAATAGTCACACATTATCCAGTTGCATGTTGAATTAACTTATTAGCCTGTATTCCAGGTGATTTAGGATTGGTCCAGTTTAAACAGTGGCAGCTGTTAATTGCTATCCAACACCATGTCATCCACTAGCCAAAAATGCATTGAAGTACACAGCATGAAGATTAAAATGTCCACCACCTGTAATTTTCCCTGGAGAGAGGCAGATGGTTTGTATCTTGTCTGGTTTTGTAGTGGTGTACCACAAATATGTTATGTCGAGGTAGCAGAGAAGTGCTCCATTGGATTCTGTATGTATGTATTTATCGGAGAGAACAGTTCTCTTTCCACCTCTCCTTACTTCTATATTTCCCTTGCCGTCCCTCGTTTCTAAAATAGGAGTGGTGAAAAAAGGCCCTACACAATCCAATTTTAGCACCACTCGGTACTTTTGGTTAGCCTCAGTGGGCCACTGATTCACTTTGAAATGCTCTAATTAAAATAAAAAGCTAATTGTTAGTTTGCTCGACAATTTCTCCGTATTGTACCGCTCCTTTTTCATCAAATAGCAAAATCCTCTTTCGTATCTATAGGTCATCACGGCTAAAATTATACGTTATGTGTCTGAATGTATGCGTTATATATGTTTATCCTAGTAAGTATGTAGTGCATGTGAGGTCTTGCATGATAACAGGGTTAGTTTTTGTGCTGTGTGTGTAGTGCACCTTATATAGAACATGTCTGTGTGCACTCTTCTGTGATTGTGCTCTAACGCTGCAGAAAAGCAAGCAGACAACTCCAGCAGCAGTCACCAAACAGCTCCCGAAGGGGCGGTCAGACAGCAGCTGTTTGTTTATTTAGATCTAACTTGTAATTACATCTGCGACAGACTGCACCACGTAGAAAAGACATATTTGGCTCCGCTCACCAGCCAATCGTCAAAGGGCGCTTGCTGTCCCTCTTGATTACAGTTATGTACTGTAGCCATGCCATCCCAATGGCTCTGGGAGAAGTGAGCCACCAGGATTTCATTTAAGAGGCAATTGTAAGTGACTGAACTGTTCTCAATGTGTTGGTATGAGTAAATATTTCACGACAGAGGAATACTTTTATTTATCACCAGTAAATGGGTATATGCTAACTTTTTGCCTCTGAGAGTGAAAGCAGCAAAAGCAAACAGGTTCGATTGCAGGCAGTATTGGGCCTCATGCTGGTTATGTGCTTAAATATGTTCTAAAAATAGCAGAACAGTCCAGTAATGTGTCTATACTTTGTCCAGGTCGAGTAGAATTTTTGCTTATGATTCAAACTGTATGTAAATGTCCCTCTACCAGCACGAATGCTTGCTGTGTTCCCTCATTTGGCATTCATAAGCAGTTGTGACGACCTCATCAGTTAGATGGAGCTGACTCCAAGACGGAGACGACAAAACCACAGACCTCAAAATGAGAGGAGCAGGAAGACAGAGACTCCACTTCACAGGAAGCGTGCAAACTGAACCAAATTCTCCCTCTCTCTCTTCCCCGTCTCTCTTTTCTTCTCTCCCCTTTCTTCACTCGCTAGTTTAAAGTTGTCCTGGCTTTTATTTTGAGAAATATTAATTTGGTAGAAGAGTGGTGTCGTATCAGAAACACAACACAAAGAGAGAAAAAAGAGAGAGGGAGAGTAAGAAAAAGGGGGAAAGAGGGGAGGAAAAAAAGAGGCACAATGCGTGCACATTTCTCTCGCTTGACGTTTTGCTGAAGTTTGTACGCCACTTGAGCCCGCCGTTTCCCTCGCTAATGATACCAGCAGAGCCTCTCTGGGGAATGGCGTCCGTCGTGCGCCTGGCTTTCACATTTTCAGCACCAGGTATTTTGGGATACGCAAGCGGGGACTATGAGGCACATCATTCCAAGAGCTCATCTGGCTCTCTCTGTCTCTCTCTCTTGCTTCCTCTCTCCTCTCCAATCGGCTTCACTCCTCTCCTCTTTCTTGTTGTTGTTGTACTTCTGCATACGCAGACATTCTCTGTCTCACTCTAGTCTCTCTCTCTTTCTTTCTTCCTCCCTCCCTTCCTCTTTCTCTCTTTCCTTTTGATTTGGTAAGGATGATTTCAAGTGTGGAGGAAAAAAATGCGTGCACAAGAGAGGGAAAAAATCTTTTTATTAACTTATTCATTGTATGTGAAATCAAGAGGTTTTTTCCTTTCTCCCCTACGCTCTCTCTCCCCCTTCCTCTTGGTTAAGGCAAATGAATGTTTAAAGAGGTAATTTACTGGGCCCTGGCAGGATCCACATTGTGTATTACACAAACAGGCGGCAACAAAAGGAAATTCTAATCTAGACAGTAACAAGACTGCACAGAGGATTCTCGGCGGGGGGTCCAGATGAATTATAGAACAATCTGTGTTCTCCCTCGTTTAATTTAAAGGTCTGTTTTCAAGGCTATAGCCAGCTCCCACTTCAGAGGAGAGACTTGGCCCACTGAGGTCAAGCCCGTATTGACAAATATCAAGAGGCAAGAAAGGAGAGCCCAAAACGCAGATATGAATAAGTAAAGGCAAACAGATAAGCAAACATAAAGCAATAAGGGAGAGGGGAGGCAGGCAGACAGACATACATGCAACATCTTGTTGGCCATGAAACATGGGGGCTCAGACAAGGTTTTCCAAGGAACTGAAAGAAACATGAAAACTGAAAGCATGTGAAAGCATTTCTTTTAAAATGGGAAATAATCATTTGTTTGATGGTTTTGCATGACTGTCAGGGTCTCTTGGATTTCACACTAAAGGTGTCATCACCGACTAGTCTGTGGTGCTCAGAGGCCTGCTGGACCTTTATGGTGCCCTTGAGCCCTTGGGTAGAAATATTGTGCATGCATAATTTTGTGGAGATGATGCTTCCAGAGGGGGTCTGCGGCATTTCAATAATTTTTGTTTGTTACATAATAGCTATGTGATTGTGCCAGGTACCTCATGGTGCTTTTATTTATATTTTCTACTGATGTACTTTCAAATAACTCTGAATGATCTCTGACTACATGTTTGAACTGAAATATTCTTAGAAGGACAGCCCCCTGCTGGACATATTTTTCCTCCCTTTTTTTCCTGTGCAGAATTTCTCTTTTCCTCCGCTGTTTTAGAAAACAGAACCAGATGGTGACAGAATTGCCCACCCACCCCGAGTCACCTCTTGACGATGCTGATTTCCCTCATACTTTTGTGGTTGCTGCACACTAGAGCCTCTGCCCCCTCCCAGTCCATCATATTGCGAACAATCAACAGGTCACAGCCCCCTAACCCCTCCCTGTGGCTCACCACCAGGCTACTTCTAAGAGGATGAGTTTGACCTCTGACCTCTTGAGTAGACAGCTCAATCAGCTTTTATGGTCATAGCAAAGAAAGACAGAGAATAGCCACATCACATGGCTCTAAGGAAAACAGACACTGGAAGCCTATCTGGAGTTTTCTTTCTCATTGTAACCCTCTCTCAGTAACATAGCTGATATGTTAGGTTTCATTTTAATAGTGTGACATAGCAAATCACTTTGGGCATTTTGATGCTCACTTTCTCTATTTTCCCAATTCATAATCGGTGTTCTTTAATAATATGAAGCTTCTGTAGTTTTTATTTTGCATTTGAATACCTCAAAAGTCACATCTCAATGCTGGGGACTATGATTTGATTGGGAAGGTATTTTTTTTTAAAAAAGGAGAGCTCTGATGCAAATTTGGCCCCTCGTTCACAGCAGAAATGGTAGTGATGTTTGCTCCCCTATGTCCTCTGAGCTCCACCACTGATTTAACCTCCAGGGATGAGCAGCCAGTGATCACAACGCTCAGAGGAAGTTAGCGGCCTCCACTCTCCAGAGGCCAGCACTTCCTCTTGATTTCACCTGTTCTGTAGAGAAAGAAAAGGAAGGTAAAGATAAAAAACACCCCTGCTATGCTGTGTGTGGGCTTCACACAACTGTAAAACTGCGTCATCAGCACAAAGATGAAACTCTGTGTGTGTGTGTGTGTGTGTGTGTGTGTGTGTGTGTGTGTGTGTGTGTGTGTGTGTGTGTGTGTGTGTGTGTGTGTGTGTGTGTGTGTGTGTGTGTGTGTGTGTGTGTGTGCATGTGTGTGTGTGTGTGTGTGTGTGTGTTTGTGTGCGTGCGTGCATGCATGTGTGAGTGAGTGCATGTGTGTATTTTAGGCAAGGTGCCTGCCCTGGAGCTAGATAATGTGAACAGAAGCAGATGGGGAAACTTAAACGCACACCCACTAGGGTATAGCAGAGCTGGCACAAAGTAAGAAGAGGTCTTAGAACATCTCCCAGCCCGAGTGGATGCCAGCACTCTTGCTAGCACTGAGACTGGATGACAAAGAGAGTAAAAAAGAGAGCGAGAAAGAGAGAATCTGTTGTGCGAGTGTGTGTGTGCTTGTACGTGTGTATGTTTTGTACAGTGCCTCTACTTTTTGTTCTTTTTGCATATTTATTCTTTTATGAAACTGTCGGCCCTCTGTCCTTCTGTTTTGTACCTCATCTGTTGTGCTCTGTCACTAAATGCCACCCTGTACAGTCCAAATAAAATAAAATACAGTCCTTATATTTTCAACTTTTTGTTTAAAAGTCTACTGATTTGACAATCTGAAGTATAAATGTAGTGAACGTGGATCCTGGTTAGATCTACATGTTGCAAATTACATGATGAGTCTGACTTTAATTGAAGGCCATTGAAGACACTTATAATAAAACCACTCACTAATGCAAATAAGAATTTGTGTAAGTTTGTCAAGGAGGCTTCCCTTCAAGACAGATAAGTGTGTTGCATGTTTGTTTAAAGTTCCATAAAATTCTGGATGATATGATCATACATGTCATAATAGCTGATATACACTTTCTTGGTTGATTAATCCTTGATAAGTAACTGATTTCAGACAGTCACCATCATGCAATCACAGAAATGCACCACACACTCAAGCCCTGCTGGAATTCGCCATCTGTCTTTTCATTTTTCACAATTAATATTGAATAAAACCCTTCCACTGAGGCATAATGAGGAAACACATTAAAACAGATAAAGTATAGGCTTGATTGTATTTGGGTTGTATGCACTTGACAGATTTTCACTAGCCTAAACTTTATATTTTTCAGTGCATTTCACTGTTGTATCTAAAATGCCACCACAAGGGTTTACTAAAAATGGCAGTACATTGTGAAGAACAAAATGTATATTTATTTATTTATATTTTGATGTAGAATTTAGAAAATACAGAAGTACAGTAATGATTTACGTATCCAATGAAGGATATCTAGCTCATCTGTTTTTGCATAGAGATTACTCAATTCTAAGCTGGCACTACACCAGTGACATAAAAAATAACACATGATCGTTGACTTTCTCACATTTTCTAAATCATTGCATCCCCAGTCTTTAAACACAGATAATCTAAATCACTCTGACTCTGCCTGCTCAGCAATCACACAAGAAGCACTTATGCCAACCCTTAGTCATGCGTCACATATTGCAAAGCATCCGAGTCACTTGGGACCAATCCGTTAGGCCCATAAATCAGCTCTGGATCTCCACACAAGCCAGACGAGGCAGGCCAGGGGGTAAAAGGAGGCCAATGAGTCCTCTCACAATGAGATGCACATGTTGCAGCCTGGTGGGTGGGTGCTGGAGAGGTCAGGGGGGGGGGTGTAGGTTAATAATGAGGTGAACTTGATCTTTTCCAGTCCCAAAGAAGACCGGTCGCTTTTCCCCCCATAGGGGAGAAGACCATTATCTCAACAATGTAAGGAGAGGAGAGTGATGAGGGAGAGAGTGGTAGTTGTTCTGAACTGCAGGGTCAGGGGTAATGATTGTGATATTTTAGATTAATGGTTTATTAATAGCAGTAGTGATAATAAACTTGTAAAATAAGTAGTTTTACTTAGAATAATGAAAGGCAGTAGGAGAAGGAATATAAGAGGAACTCCCCCAAAAAAGACATAAAACAGGAACAGGCTTACCCTGACAGAAGGTAAAATACATTTTAGGATTAAATTAAATCCTAGGATAAAGCAGTTAAATACAGAGTTGTTTTGTGTTTATGTTTACTCCACAGTTTAGTGTACTCTACTGCTACCACTGAAGTATGTCAGTTTTCTATGTTAAGCTTAATATATTTCCATGTGTCGACTATCCATATCAAACTCCTGGTGCAATGACTGTACTTAGCAAATCAAGTTTAAGCAGTTTCATTTAGATTTCTTTGAAATGTTAAGTTGGTGAAAGTTTGTAACATGCTCCTCTATTATTTTCATCCTAGCTTTCAATGTTTGTTGCTTGGATTCCCAGAGGTGTCATGACCAGGATCAACATGGTTCAATGCCAATGGGCAAAAAATGATCCTAGTGCTGAGTTGCTTATGGGAAAGCAAGCCCTAATCTCCTCTGGTACATTGTTTAAACTTAATGGTCTTGTCAGAAAAGACTTTTAACCTTCAGTCCAGACTTTGGAATGGAAAAGGATCTCAAACCCCAGCCTCATTCATAGAGAGGAAACCATTCTGCAAGTCTCATATCAAATAATGTATAACCCTTCCTTCTGCAGTCCCATAATTAGTAACTACTTACTCCATAAATGTAAAGTAAATTATTATATATTATTGGATAATTGCCACTCGTAATAAACAGGTAAATACAGTGAAACTACAGCTAAAATACTAAGAAAAATCTCCACTATTACCCATCAACTCAACTAAGTGTCATGTAGTTCTGACCGTTTTAGGTTGGTTATAACTTAGATATAGAAACACCTCTTCTATTACCTATCAATTCAAGTTATCAAGGCTACACCCATGTATGAAGGGTTTATTAGATTAATTTATACTTACCTGGTGACAACCTCCACAAGTTTTCTCTAGTGTCATGGTACATCTTTTCTGCAGAAGTTTTCACAAGTGGTTATTTAATTCCTTTTTTTCATGCAATAAACACAAATTTGTACCATGTATGTTCTGCAATGTTACCAAGTAATACATTTCAATTAAAGGACCACTGTGTAGGGTTCAGTGGCATCTAGTGGTGATGTTTCAGATTGCAACCAGCTGAATAGGCCTCACCTTACCCTCAGGTAAGGTGATTATACACTAATAAAAACATACTTGTGAAAATTATATTCCATTTCTGCCAAGTCCGTTCCACTTGATGTCATTAAATTCTAAACACTGCACTTTTAACAGCGCGAGTAAACTAAAACTGTAATGTAAAAGAAAGCAATGTTTAATCTCATGGTATTACAAAATCCTTACTACAAAATTGATGGTTCCTTCTCCAATATACATATAAACAAACTTGTACCATATGTTACATAGTATTGCTAACTAAAACATGGTATTTTATAGAATAAGTATGCTGAAACAGAAAACTGTCAAATAAAGTAATGCTTAATGACATGGTTACACTGTAATAAAAAAGTGTGCTTCTGATGTAAGCATCATAAAATTAATGTGATAATCAGTGTTGGGTGTAACACGTTACAATGTAATAGTGAACAGATGGCTGTCATCAGACGGGAAAACTTTCGTGAACTATCTGGACTGGTTTTATACCAGGATGGAAATGCCATCTAGTGTGCCTGTGGAGAGGTTCTTTAGCCTGGCCAGTCTTGTGCTGATTTCGAGGAGAAACAGGTTGTCTATATATTATTTTGAGGCAGTTATTATTTGCACATTTGTCAATATATTATTTTTACACAACATTGCCGGCGTTGCTAAGGAGTAACACAAACGTAATATAATGAGTAATTGATTACTTTCCACAGGGAGTAATTAGGTAAAATAATGCATTACTTAGAAAATAAATAAATACAAGTAACAAGTAATATGTAATGCATTACATTTTTTGAGTAACAACCCCAACACTGGTGATAATACAATGTAACAGTATCCAACACAAAGCTTGAATTGTTGTTAGCATGTAAATAAATAACTATTATACAATTTATAAAAACTAGAGACAACTCCCTACTGTAGCACTCATATTCAGTTTAGTCTACGATGCTTTTCCTGCTCTGAGGAGTAAATATAAAAAGACACAGTGGTAAACAAAGCAGTTGGCAGGTTGATTACAGTGCATTCAACCTTTATCTTACAGTTAAGATGGGGGGGGGGGGGGTACAATGTAAATAGCTCTTGTAACCAAAAAATAAAAAGAGATGAAATAGAAATAAAATGAAATAGAATAAAATGTCCTTAGTGTCTCTCTTTTTGTTCCTTCAATGTATTTTTATCCAGGTAGGATACATTGCAAATCCATAGTGACAGTCCTGTAGAATTGGATCCAAAACAGCTGGCCACACCGCTTCCAGGTTTCCCTCAGAATGTTTCACCACTGTGACTGGCTCGCCATCACGTTTCAGCAAAGAGTTAACTCCAGGCTACAAATCCAGGGTCATATTGCACATACAGTACAGAATGAATTAGATGAATCATCATACAGTCTACTTTCAAATGAGATCTCATCCATTTCCTCAAAACTCAATTTCACAGCCCTATTGTCTAGGGATTTTTCTCATGATTTTACTGTATTCCACCAAAAATTAACTTAGCTTTTGTGTCGTGTTCGTTTCTCCCCCCTTACTTTGGTGCTCCCGGTCAAATTTGACCGGCCTGTTTTAACTGCCCTTACATTAACACAAAAACCATTGATCGTCACCAAATTGTATTTAACTCCCTTTTAACCTGTAAACAATGTCTCAGACTACTGGTTACATGAATAACTGCAGTGAATAGACACAGAAATTGAAAGTTGTATTCCAAAATTAACATTTATTGTAGAAAAATCAAAACAGAGACCAAATTCACAGAACATCAGAACATCAACATGAACACATTGTGTGTGTGTGTGTGTGTGTGTGTGTGTGTGTGTGTGTGTGTGTGTGTGTGTGTGTGTGTGTGTGTGTGTGTGTGTGTGTGTGTGTGTGTGTGTGTGTGTGTGTGTGTGTGTGTGTGTGTGTGCGCGCCAGCGGAAAGGTCGTGTAGCTCTGTCATCAAATCTGATAATTCTTGAGAGGACATGAAACTGTTGCAGGGACATAGTTGACCGGAATAAAGGCTTCCCTGACCCTGCATCCCACAGACTTTTTGTAGCCTCATTGTTGGACCGATGTACTCCTGCTAGAATCAATAGACCCATGTAGGCTTGGAGGTCTACCTGGTCCAAGGCCTTCCATGTGTCCGCAAACACACGCCCCCCTTCCAGGTTTGTCATCGCCAGTATAATTTCCACAATGGACTCTGGTAAAAAGAGTTGGAAGCTGGACTTGATGTCATCCACACGAGATGTTGCATACCGTTTTGGCCCTGGTGACATCCTAATGATATTTTCCCCTCTTGCTCTGCCTCCTCTGTCCTGGGGGGATGAATACCAGAGCAAGTAGCCATCCTTGGACTGGAATGTCACCTCAGGTGTGTCTTCCACAGGGGCCTCTTCCCCAGGTGCCTCTTCCTCAGGGGCCTCTTCCTCGCCATTTGTTGACTGTTCGGTCTCATGATGCTCTGGATCAAAATCAGGATCGTTGTCTTCTATTTCTGAAACATCCTCCTCTATTTCTGGTTCAACTCCAATCCCGTCTTCATCAGTTTGAAAAAAAAGGTCAAGAGCCTCTCTGACAGAGAGAGTAAAATAAGAGCAATGCACAAGCAAGCTATATATAGGGGATCTGTGAGAAGATATCATACGTTTTGTATCGAAAGTGTGGTTCACGTGGGGGGATGGACACATTAGCCCGGGAAAGAGCCAGGTTCCCATAACAAACACCTAATTGGTAACTTTGAAGTGTTACACGTTTAGTCTGGAAGGTGTGGTTCACGTAGGGGGACAGGCACATAAGCACGGGAAAGAGAGGACACATGGTCAGTCTGAAAGGGGTTCACGTGGGGTGGAGTGTGTGTGTGTGTGCGTGCGTGTGCGTGTATGTGCGTGCGTGTGTGTGTGTGTGTGTGTGTGCGTGTAGGTGTGTGTGTGTGCGTGTAGGTGTGTTTGTGTGTGCGTGTGGTGGTGGTGGTGGATTTGCGGTTGTGTACTATCTGATGAATGAACACAATCTAGGGTCACCCATTCATTTCCTATGGCGGTCATTTTTGACCGGGAACACCACAAGTGTTACAAAGTTGACTAAACAACTCAAAATTCAATGAAAGTAGTGATCAGCAATTGTATATGTTCAAATGCCTAGTGTGGAGGATATCATAAGCCCTTGAGACGATAAAATGTAAAACACAATATTTATGATTGATCGAAATGGAAATCGGTCAGATTTGACCCGAACACGACAGGAAGGTTAATCTAGTATCAGTAATCCCTGCTCATATAACTGAAATACATTTCCCACATCTCTCATATGACATAAAATTAAAATCCCTTTAAGCAGGATCTGACAAAGCAGAATAGTTTTTGCAGGAATTAGACACATTCAACAAATTTTCATGAATTTAAATACATTTGCGCCCCATTCATCCAAAATACTTTTCAGTGCTGTACTGTACTCCAGTTGGTTCTTAATCTTAATTTCACACAAATTAACAGAATTGCTCATATATTCTCTTGAGCTAGCAAGACGCTGTGCTGCAACTATGCTACTAGTGCAAGCTAATTTAACTCACCAGAGCTTCAGAGTAAGAGAAAATGCAAAATACAACCCACTTGGTTAAAACGTATGGGTGCACAATATGGCCAAGGATGTGATCTAAAAGAATAAAAAGCATTTCATCAAGCATTTTTTTTTAAAATTTCATCTCGACTTTAAACTAAAGGCCAAGGGAATATATGTTGCTTTAGATGGCATAGTTTTACTCCTTATTTTAGGAAGTAATGTTGTTTGCTTTTAATACACAGTGAGTTAGTTTTTATTGTGTAGTAAACCTATCTTTCTTATACATAGTTTTTTTATTTCCTTTTTTATTATTTTTTATATTCAGCCCTTTTCTTTTTTTTAATATTCTGCACTATTTTTGAGCCAATGCAATGGAATCGCGTTCTCTATTTATCCATCCATCCATCCATCCTATTATTGATCTCAGTTTAGATCAATTTATTGATTCAGAATACAGATTACTCTATGCACACATAGAGTATATACACGCATATCGGATTACTATCTATCTATCTATCTATCTATCTATCTATCTATCTATCTATCTATCTATCTATCTATCTATCTATCTATCTATCTATCTATCTATCTATCTATCTATCTATCTATCTATCTATCTATCTATCTATCTATCTATCTATCTATCGCAGACTACTGTTTATTACTGAGTAAAAAACAGCTCAGTAATTGTGGCAGAGTAAGCCTGTGAGAGCTAGTTGCTCACTCTCTGCACTCACTAGCCTCATATTGCTCACACCTGTTTATGTGATATTCTCCTGTTAGCTATGAGGTGAACTTCGTATGGAGAGGGACTGCTTGCTCCCTGTGGCAAGTATTGATGACTGCTGCTACATAGCCTCTTGAGCAACTTTTGGTTCTTCATTTCCCGATTAAAGACAATTAAAGGACACCCTTGGATACCTTCAAAAAGAGACACTTTTTGTTTTTGTTTTTTTCTGTTTTTTTCTTCAGTTCTTCAGTTAAGGACTCCTTAACTTAAGGGCAACACAGTACATTCCAGGTTGAACCCGAAACTATTAATGTATTAAGCCAATTATTTGAAGGTACTGATTTGTTACCAAACCAAGGTTCAATTTATTTCGCATTTATATCTATCCAATCAATTTCATTTTAATGGAAGTGTAAGTTTCCTTTAATTTCATGTCATCAAGGTATGTAAGGAAGTAGGTTAAGGGTACATAATTATCTGAAGAATAATGAGGATAGGAGTTAATCATCAAGCATTGTTAGCAGTCCAGTTTGTGAAAGGATTACTCAACATGTATATACAGATGTACCATTTTGTTTTGTTTGTTTTCCACTTCAGTTACCAGTTTCATGATACAGTAGCTAAATCTTACATTAAATGTGTATTCTATTTTGAGACTAAAATTTATAGTAGCAGCTGAGACTAACAGGATTTTGAATGGGCTTTTTTCAGGAACCTTGAAAATACTGCATGTGCTGCAAGTGTATGGAAATGTACTAGTGGCTCAACAGCTAGTGGCTCAATAGCTGCTATAATAGATAAAAAAAAGTTAGCACTTAATGTATTTAAGGAGCTCTTTGGGGAATTTAACAGATATACCGTCTAATGGTCAGTTAAACGATTTCATATGAGATACAGTACATTCAAGAGCCGAAGGCATGTTGAGTTCAAAACAACTCAACAGCTGAATGCTCTGAAGTTACTGATAGCAAGGCAGCAGGAGAGTGAACAGGCACCATATAGGCTATTTTGACAAAAAGATAAACCCAAAAGTGTTTGGTCTTGTCTACTAAGGTTTAAATCATGCCATGACTGCAGATGAAATTAAGGGAGAATTAAAGTTTCTATTAAAGATTGACATACAATTTATATTTGGACGAAACTTCAAAGTTTGCAGAAAGAAGCCACTGAGCAATGTATCTAAAATGTTTAAATCAAAGGAAACAGACTGTAAAAGTGCAGTAGAGCGGATTGCTGCACTCTGTTGATGCCATTTAATGCCCTTCAGGTAAGGTTTGGAAATTGCTTCTCTGTCTCTTGAAGACACACACACACACACACACACACACACACACACACACACACACACACACACACACACACACACACACACACACACACACACACACACACACACACACAAACACACACACACACACACACACACACACACACACACAAATACATATCCCACCCCCTTGTAAGAACATTCAAGTTTGATTGATGAGGAAATAGATGGCAAATTGCAGTGTCCATCCTGATGGATGACATCATTTGGCCCAATGTGCTGATCACGTATGCCAAACCAGAGGCTTGCTCACCCCCCACTTCCTTCCTCTGCTCCCCTTTGCTTACAATTGATCAGTGGGAGTTTTGTACACCAGCCTCCTTTGAATTTAATGCATGAGGAAGGGGAGCAGTTGACGCGACTCTTTACTGCCTGTCCCAGTCCCTTGGCCCCCTCCCTCCTTTCCACTCCCCCATCCATCTTTATCTAGAGGGGTTCAAGCCATGACAGATCCAGTGGCACTGTGTTTGTTTACCCTCATGCACAGACAATCACTCTGTGTTAAATGGCCCTTCTGCTTTAGATGGATTATTGTTTACGCAGGTTCAATTATAGTGGAGTGTGTCTAAATGGAGAGTTATTGAAGGGGAGACTAAGAAAGATGGGCATTGATTGTCAGTCCTTGATATTTTCTGTCAATGTTTGTTCTCATCATCAAACTAGAGCAAACATTGTCAAGTCTTTCATTTCCAGCCACCGTGTTTGCCAAGGAATTTTTTAAAAGCCTGTTCAACGTGTATCAACATTAAAGACAAATACTCAAACCATGGCTTTTTCCACAAGATGATGAGATATACTTTATAATGTGTAAATAAATCTGGAAATGACCTATGACCGGGTTGAGAAGCCTTGTCACATCCATTGGCACAAGAGAGCTATGCATATTCTCAATCAAAATTCCTACACATGTAAACAGCTTTGCCAAGCCGTGTTCTCCCAGAGGCTTATTTTGTGGAAGCCATTCAATCGCCACCTCATATTCAAATGGAATGACAGGTGAAGAAGAGGAGGAGGGGAGGGTGGAGATGTCTTGATTGATGGGCCAATGGCACGCGGTGTCGGGTGGGTTTATGAGCCAGAGCAAATCTGAATATTGAGAATGCGACCATTGTGTCACACTCGCCATATTAAGAATTATTTGACAATGCATTATGTTGGAGATCTGTCACGCAAAAAAGATGCCCTCTCCTGTGGCTGAAATTACAGCCTGCGGTGCAGTGAGGAGTAGCTGCCCGCCCCACTTTGTGAATTCTCTGTGGACGACTGTGACACGGAGGGCCATTGACAGGGGCCCTCCTCACTTAGTCAGAGTTAGTGACTGCCAAAATAAATGATAAAAAACATCAGTATGCATGGATTCCGCTGTCGTTTTGTGTCTCAGATTTACACTCTATTGTTGACCGTAACCTTAACTTTGCATGCATTTTCTCCTCAATAAACATGACTTTTGAACCTAAGCTAGAAATGTGCTTGTAGGCCTTCAGCAAAAGGCAACAAAAAAATAGCAATGTACACCCTGAGATTGCACAAATTAGACCCCAAGCGACACAGAAAAACTGTTGTGTAATCTAAATCTAAGAGTAAACTGTTGGGAAAGAAAACTCTCAAGTCCTGATGCCGTGTCTATTCCAGCTGAGATTTTAAAGAGTTCACAGCTCTCTCCTGTCCTGCGGTTTACTGCTCCATGGAAATTATTTGGCCTATAAACATGCCACCCCGGGTCCATCCCCAGGCTATTTTACACCGTGAACGACATGGTGCTAACAAATGGTTTCCACCTGGGTCTACTGGATCAGGATCATCCTTCTTGGCTCCCCACTGCAGCTAATCTTAGCTTTCTGAGCATCACGTGACCATTTTTTGACCATAAAGGAAGCTTCATCTGGTTACAAGAGGCTCGGCTGAACTGCTGTAATGTGACTGATGTACAAGTGATCTTTGACTTCTGTGATTGTGTCTATGTGTGTGAGAATATCTCATTACCAGATGTCAACCTGTTTTGTATTTGGCTATTTTAATGAGAGAAATGGACCCTGAGGCAGTCTTTTCTTTATCCACTAGACACACACACACACAAAAATGATCCTCATGTATAATCACACTTGTGCATGTTTGCACGCATTCACTGTGTGTCTCTTTTAGTGGTAAGCTTGTTGTAGTGCATGCACTGAACATGACAATCAAAAGTTCACTATAATGACTTCAAGGTGTTAATCTGATATTCATTTAGATGTGAGCCGTGTTCCTCCAAACGGTAGAGGAAACAAATCATTGGCCCTTTAATAATAATCAATGCCTGATCTCCCACCTACCACCAACCCCCCTCCTACTTTCCCTGCGCATCATCTGGTGTGGGGTTTGTGTGTGTACGTATATGGTATGGTGTGTGGTGTTTCTAGTGTACTCTGTGAGCCATGTTTTTTTCCTCTGGGGGTCTCTTTGGCTGACCCCCCGACCCCTCTTTCTCTGAGGACAGCCAGCTAAGAACCAAGCAACATATCAAAGAGTGGGGGGGCACAGCCAGGCCACTGGGTTTCTGGCAAAATCATCTCAATAAATAAATATCACAAGACACCGCTGGAGGGAAAAGCTTTGATGTGGGGGGGTTGAGCCCCATTCTCTCTTTTCTCTCTCACTCTTTCTCAACCTCAATACAGGCGCTTCTCCTCTAGTGTCTTCACTCGCCGCCAAACCCTCACCACTTGCTCTGACAAAATGGCTCATGTGTGCTCCTGTATACACATCTCAGCAGCGCCAAACATTCAGGGGCTTGTAGTTTTCCTCTCTGAGGAAGCGAGAGTTGGAGAAGAGCAGTTTTGTTATCAATAGATCTAGGGCTTTGGATTGGTTATGAGTAGTTGGCACCAAGTAAGTCAGAGAAAAGCCTTTATTTTCCTCCACAATGTCGAGATGCTCAGGTGAAAAATGAGTGTTTACACTTTTAAAAGATATATACCAATGTCTGTTCCAGTTCAGTTTTAATTGTTTCCACAAGGTAAGATAAGGAAGGATTTTTATGTAGAAGTACTCTGTCAATCATTCCTTTGATTATGCTTCGAGCTAAACAACACTGTATGTTATTGCCCAACTATGAGTAAATTAAAGGTGATTTGAATCATTCACAAAGCTTCTCCACAATACAATAATCTTTTTCTCATGTCTCATTTTCCACCAATTCATCACTTTATCACTATTCAGTCTAACTCTAATTACATCCTGATCTTTATAAATTAACTATAATTTGCTCTCATATTTAATTAGACAGACAGGAATGTTGTCACTGTGGAACATTTTTAGTCATGGAAAAAAATGTTAGTTGAAGAAAATGTCCTGATGTAATTGTCCCAAATTTGTTCAAGAGAATTGCAACACTTTTGCCAGCTGTTGCCTCAGTCTGTCACTAGACACAGATGATTTTTTTTATAGGGTGACTCGTAGGGATGAATCACAGTGTCTACTTCATGGAGAAATAAATACACACAGTGGACAGTGTAAGCTATTGTGTTTTTCCTTTGCAGAATTGCCTCATGCCTATGTTTGCAAACACTGAACTTGAGCACTGAGCAGTGAAAATAGCTGACTAGCCTAAAACATATCCAGTGCACTTTCCAGCAAAAGATGTGGAAAAAGTCTGTAATGTCAAACACTGTCTACAGCAAATGGTCAAACACAAAGCTGACAGCAGCATTGTCAGGTATTTCGTGTGATCTAAAATGAGTACAGAGCAGCGTAGCAAGCGATGTGAAGGGCTTCAGGTCAATGCACTGTTTCTTTTTCACTTCTTTTTTTCTCAGGTTCCATTTATTCAAGGATCATTTGTTCTCAACCAAAATAACAACAAATCATAACCATAGTATAGCTGTTGAAAAAGAAATGAATTGAAAGACTCAATAATTTGATTTGTCCCCTGGGCATAAACACAATTTGAATATAATATCACTTATAAATAAAGTTTTTGTTGTTTATTATCCTAAACATGTTGGAAACACAACGCATCAACAACAGGCTACACAACCCTGGGTACGTTTTGTCAAGTTGATTCATTATTTTAAATGAGTTAGGGTTAGGCGTTTTTTGTATGCATTTTCAGTGTCAATACCTGATTTTTTTCTTTTTATATATGTTTATCAACTATATTGCCAAGCCCTTATTATTATTTATTTTTATATCAGTAAACTGAAAAAAAAGACAAATAAAATATTGTTTGTTTTTTGTGAAGTGTTTGTATCTAGGATAAGAATTATTCACACAGGTTAATAATAAATAAATAATAATTATTATTATAAATTATTCATTTTAAAATGTCAGGTTGATCTACTCGATGATAACCTTTGTAGCACAGTCGTCATTGCTATGTCCTGTCACTGAAAAATGGTCTTCTAATGGCGAAACAGGAATACAAAACATGATAACATGACAACATGATAAAAGCAAAGTGGAGGAGGTGAGAGTGGATTGCCTGGAGGGTGAAATGTAGGTACGTTAAGCTCAGAAATTGGTCAATAATGCCTTCCTCTTACTATTGAGAGGCAACTGAGTGGAATGTGGATTTGAGTGTCTATGTGTGTGTGTGTGCTCTAATACATGGAGCAGTATGGGGGTTAAACTGTGTCTCTCTGGGGAGCATGTTATTGACTGTTGACCAGCCCAAATTAATTTTCAACAAGCCTCTTCAGGGGCACAATGGAGATGGATTATTGTTGCAAAGGGAGGGCCTTCTGCGCTTTACACCAAGGTACACTGAGTGGATGACTGGCCTCTTAATATGCCTCCACCTCAGCTGAACTGCAGTTTATTGCTTTTGTTGTCAGTTTCTGTTGTAATTCTGAGCCATGCACATCCACTTTAGATTTGAGGTATGTTGACAGAAAATAGCTTTTGTTATCTTCTTTCCACCCAAATTCTTTCTCCAATGATGCTGAGTGCAGTCATTATTTCCAAAGTCTCGTCCTCATATGGATTTAAATGTGCCTGTGTAGTTGATGTGCCTCGGCTGAGGAAGTCAAGCAGCCGAGTTAAACAAGAGGCCTCATTGTTAATTTGAGCATCCTGGCTTATTAGTTTGGTTTTGATCTATTGGAAGCGGCTGGGTGTCATCCCATCGCTTGTTTTCCCTCTCCCACTTTGAATGGTACAAGTGACAAAAGGCCTCCCACACACAGTAGCTGGCGCAGTGTGATCACTGCACGCTGAGACACAGGGAGGTGTCAGCACTAATCTCCTTTTAAAATGGCTCTCTTGTCTTACATCCAATGCTCACAGCATATCCTCAGCACTGTAATTGCGTCTCGTCGATGAGACTTGCTGTCCCACTTTTACACCACTTTTGTTTCATACAGTGAGTGCGCGCCACTGAAGTTCAATGATACATTGCACTTGACTGAGGAGTTGAAAATCTGTGAAATGTTTTTACCTGCTATTCTCAGCCACATCAGTGTGTCTTGTGCTTTCTAATCTCCCATCACTAAAAGAGGTAATAAGAAGTAATATGCAGTACAAAAACACAATCTGCTCCTATTGTCAGCCTACAGATGAAACCAACTTGTTAAGCATATACTCAGGCAAAGTGATTGAGACTGGTGAATTTCACAAGGGCTTAGGAATACTAATTGATGACTGCCTCTTCTCCAGGGCTTATATTCGCTACCTTGTAGGAAAATTGGAGCAGGATTTTGGGTTTTATTTTAGTCAAGTTTTTCTTCGGTAACTAAAAAGAGAAAGCCTGCCACCACTTTTAATTGATTACCGTGATATTTTACATCCCACTCTGCAGCCAGTGCATTAGCACATCAGACTTCTTATATCACTTAGAAGTTGTCAAATGCCTTTTTTATTTTCTATGGACTCTTCCTTTACCCTACTAGTGTATGTTTCAATTTCCTGTTATGTGACTTTAACCCAGTTTAGCTAATTTACTGCACATTGTTAAATCATGATGCTGTTTGGTTGGCCAAAGATGTTCTGTCTCAATGGAGATACTTTGTTATATACAGATTAAACCAATTGAAGAATAAGACATTTTTGTCTTTTTGATGTTTACGGCATGTCCTCCTACTCAGTGGATTTTTCATGCAGCCGAGCAGAGAGTGAAACAGATCTTTCACATTGACAGTGACCTGTGTGTTGTTACACAGGATAGGTCAATGTCAGCTCAATAGAATCGCATCTCATGCAGGAAGAAGACTGTTAAAGGAAACACAAAAGCCACTCTCCGTTAATTTAAGATTAACAGAGGACAGAAATGCAGCAGTTTGACATTTGAAATAGACCTTTGTTTCTCTGGAATTTTCTACTCCTAATCCCTAAACAGGGAGTGTGGTTTTTGTGTTTCTACAGTATTCTGTAAATCTGAGAGAAGGCTCACAGCTAAGGTAGTTTTCCCAAGGTCATAGCCTGTGATGATGAGGAGCAGAGCTGACTTGATGCATCTCTTCATTATAGGAGGATGGAACATGCTCTGCTATCATTCCTTCTATCTGCTGAGGGAGATGGAAGACAGCCGCAGAATTCAACTTAGCAAGGGTTGTCTTCCATCTTTTCTCATGTTTGGGGGTTAGCCTTCCATCTTCCTCTCAATTTCCCTTTTGTTATTCGAATAACTTCATCTTTATCTCTGTGTCTGCCTCTGAAGTGCTGTGTGTTTATGCAAAATCCATGTTTGGCATACTGAAATGAAGATTGAAGTGCCTGTCAGTGCTTTAACTTTAAGTCTGCCTTCTGCCTTACTTAGAAGATCTCCCCCCCAAACACACATACACACACACCTTTTCCCTCCCTTTCACTTTGCTGAGAAAGTTTCTTCTTCCTCTCCCATGCCTCGTTGATGCCCTGGAAAAGTCAGAGCTGAGTCTCTCCCCATCTCGCCCCCAGGACAGAGAGCACCTAGCCACATGCCTTGTAGGCTCGCCAGGAGCTCAGCGTCTCTGAACTGACTGATTGCCACTCAAAGAAAAAGAGAAAAAAACCCTCCCACATTGTTGCCACTCTGCCATTTGCTTATGTGTGCGCAAACATGGAGCACATCAAAGAAATATATTCACTTACACGTCTCTACACCCTCATCAAGACATACATACCATTTCCTGAATGCCCCCCATGCACTCCTCCTCCCTCTACCCTACCGAACCTGCCTCTCTCTTTGCTCATTGTAAATTTTGAAGATGAAATCAAACAGACTAATTTTCATTGGTGTGTCAGAAGCAGTGCACTGGACCGTGTGGCTAAGAGGAAAAATCAATGCTACTCTAAGTGGGAGATCAAACTCAATATGTAGGTTTGGATTGAGCTATAGTGTCTTCATTACACCAAATAAATCTATTCTTCTCAGTTTTGTGTGTAGTGTGCATGCATGTGAACAGTCCATGTAGATGCAAGGCTGTGGAGACTGTATTTATACATGCTGGCTTGCAATGTGTGTAGAATGAAATGTCCTCTCTGCGAACAAGCAATTTTTCTTTATTCTCAGATGCCTCAATTTCTTTGGTCACCTCACCCGAAAGGTGAAGGTTTAGGTTATTGTCTTGTTGTATTCCTTATCTAACATGGACTGTAACCTCTACTTGGCACATCCAGATATTACAATACCTGATCCCACTTAAGACAACAAACCCCCTCAACCTTGATCATTTTCTGTCCGCACACAAATAAAATGACAGCAAGTTAAGACCTTGCCTTTACAATTTAGTGATTAAAATTAATATGAAGATGTGTAATACTGCCTATCTTCTACTTCATTCCTGTCCTTGTCACATTGTGTCCCCGTTAGTTCTAATTTATTGAAATTGAAAAAGCAGCTTTATCCATGCGGATAACGCAAGTAACCACATTTCTGTCTTCATTTGATATGTCATTGCTGGACCTTGTACAGTATCAAGAAACAACAGCCATTATTGATATCTGGCAGCTAAAGTTGCATCACCTTGAGAGTTCCGAAGGTGAAAAACAACATAGCACAACTGGGTGTTTTTTATTTTTTTATTTCTTTCTGTTTCCCTCTAGTGAGATGTCACTTCAAAAACAACCCGACCAAGGAATGTTATTATGCTGAGAGAATGTCAGCCAGTTACAATAGGCTGCTTAATGAGGTAGTGTGGCAAACTTTCAGGCAGGCCATAATATGAATTATTTGTCATTGGCTGTGTGCATGTGTCTGTGTGTATTTGTGTGTCTTTGGAGAGGGCCCAGTGTAAAGCGGGATGAAGGCAGGCCTTGATGGAGAGATGTGGCACTAGCCTGGGGGCTCGCTCCACTGTGAGAGTAGTTAGCTCGCTGCACACCGCCATCATTAGGGACTAGGGCACTTGTGCTGGGAAGGTGACACACAAGCCTACATTCAGTCAGCAGCACATACACACAACACCTGTATATATGCTGCACCTCTTATCTGCAATTCCCCCTTTCTCGGTCTGCCTAGGCCTTACACTTGCTGTCAAGTTATTTCTGCAATGAGACTAGAGTCCTTATATGGATCACTCTAACTGAAATGCAGATCAGGTTATTATCATCTCAACAATTGACACATTTAACAAAGATCAGGCTGTACATTAACTTCAAAAGTACCATGGTACAGAATTACCAATATATTTCTCTGGAGATCATTTCTGTGACTAAATGGTGACTTGCTGAACTTTCTAGCTTTCCCAATACACTCCCGGGCCCATTTTTTCACGATTGACGTAAGCTATGCTCAGCTGGGCTACTTAACCACTTGACCACTTGGGGGCAGCGGGAACAAGCTTTAAACACAAGATGGACATATTATTACCATAAAAAGATGATGTGACAATCATTTATTCACACATCCAATGGGCAAAATGCAACATTAGCATTCATTTGGAGCCATATTTCTGGCCACCTGATGAATGTAAGTCAAATATTCACTCTGTTTTTCGCTCTGATTCCTCAGAGAAATGTCTGGCTATTTACCTGCTAAATACTCCACTTTGTTCACCAGTTGCTAACATGGTCTGTCAGTGGGTTTTCAGAGATTTTTTAAAATCAGTAATGGTTGCCTCTTGTTATTTTAAACAACGTTGAGGAGGGTGACAAGGTGAGAGTGAAGCAAAACAGTACATTTGAAACATGCAAAATTGCTCCATAGAGATGAAGGGAACTCAAAGGGTCAGTGATAATTCTTTGTGGGGTTGTCACTAAGAATGATCTCTCTTTCTCTCTCTATATGGTATAGTGTGATCCATTGTCAATATAAAAATATTGATTACAGCATTTTTAAGATCATGATGTAGATCACTGGTTACCACTTTAACAACATTTTGGGTTGCAATGTATGAATATTTTAAGTATCAGTTAAGCTTTTGATTTGATACAAATGTTTTTCTTATCATTGATGTCTCAATCAATCAATGTCTTAAAATGTTTTGGTTTTTTTGTCCAACCAGTTGCTCCCAAACCCAAATTAACAATGTTATAAAACAAAGTGGGCAAAAATTTAAAAAACGACAGGGCCGGTACTGTCGAAAAAGTCGAAAATGGGGAAGGGTGGGCGATTGTCCCAAACCTTGCTAAAAGGGGCCAGGGGGGCGGGCTGAGTGAGAAAGGAGCAAAATCAAGTACAGTTGGGGCATTGTGTGAATATTGTGAAGGATTTTCCAAAGTGGGCAAAAACTGAAAAAAATGACAGGGTCGGTAGTGTCGAAAAAGTCAAAAATTGGGAAGGGTGGGCAATTGTCCCAAACCTTGCTAAAAGGGTCCAGGGCGGGCTGAGTGAGAAAGGAGCAAAATCAAGCACACTTGGGGCGTTATGTGAACATTTTGAAGGATTTTCGAAAGTGGGCAAAAAAGGAAAAAAACGACAGGGCCGGTAGTGTCGAAAAAGTCAAAAATGGGGAAGGGTGGGCCATTGTCCCAAACCTTGCTAAAAGGGACCTGGGGGGCGGGCTGAGTGAGAAATGAACAAAATCAAGTACAGTTGGGGCATTGTGTGAAAATTGTGAATGATTTTCCAAAGTGGGCAAAAATGGAAAAAAACGACAGGGCCGGTAGTGTCGAAAAAGTAAAAAATTGGGAAGGGTGGGCAATTGTCCCAAACCTTGCTAAAAGGGTCCAGGGGGTGGGCTGAGTGAGAAAGGAGCTTGATAAATAAATTATTGCAGTTATTGCCAATTCATTTTCCGTCAATCAAATAAGTTAATTGATTAATCATATTCATACTTGTCTTGTTAACCTCCCACACACAGCACACCTTTGACTTCATTAGTCATGATGGCTACTAATTGCTTCACTGTGGCTTGAGTAGAAGCGGTTTTAACACTTTCATGTTTGGTAATCAGTCATGGCTACACACCTGTCATACATGTAAAGATGCTCTAAAAGATACTGTTTTGTCCTTTTGGCTGAGAACACCACCATAGATACTCAAGTCAGTTTCTTCAAGTGCCACCGCAAGTTACCAGTGAATTACCTTTGTTTTCATATGTTAAATCTGATGATGTTTAATTTTAAAGGAGGATTGCTGTTTTGTGAGACCACAGCTGAAAAAGGAAGAAAGGTTTTCTTGTTCTGGTCTGAATTGTGGAAATGTTTGTCTGATGAGACATCCCTGCACTCTTTGTTGCTTATTGCTCTCCTCTGTGTACTTGATCGCTGCTTTCATTGTCCCTCTTATCAGAATCTATTGAATTGCAACACACACAATATGGTCTTATTGGATCCAAAGTCTTTCTGATTAAAGATGGCCTTGTTGCTGGCACACCACAGGCTAGTCCTTTAAGAAAAGTATTGTGCACCAAATTGAACCAAAATTTCCCTTGTGTGGTCGCCTCTATTTAATTCTGAAAAGGAAAAGAAAATCTCTCTCAGTACCCACCTTTTATGTTTATCATTTTGTTCTTCAAGGTTATAGGACAATTGTTACTGAATAGAGAGAGGGATGATTCTATAAGAAAAAAAGAAGATAGCCTACTTAGTCTACAATTGACTCAATCATATGTTTTGAGATTACTGAAAATACTAAAGGGATTTTGAGTGTAAAAGCTGAGGGGGTAACAGAAATAAAAATGTTCTGTTAAATGTGGGCTGAAATGTACATGACTAAAAGAAAAATGCTTTTACTTTCCTGGCTGCTGCCATTCAGGAGTTATCTACTCTGTTATATACTCTGTTTATGAAGAAGAAATTCAGAGTTAGTTTTTTCCAAAACACAACGCATAAAACAACAAACCATATAGCAATAGATTGTCTCAAATTGTATCTTTTCCAAAAAGAAGAGAAAAAAAGATCAAGGATGTAATATCAAAAATAAAAAAAACTTTTTTTAATCTGAAATATATTTGTTTGTGTTTCCTTTAGCAGATGTGTGCTATGTTGTTTAACTCATGAGAACCAAAACTCAAATCCCTGTGAATGCTGTGAGTCGTGACCTTTCATTGAAATCCTAACATCAGTCTTCATTCGAGTTCATGTAGAACTCGGCCAGAAGATGCACTTCTTGTCTGTCAGATGTTCACTGTGTTTTTTTGTTGTTGAAAAAGCCTTTAAAAAAAAAAAAAAAAAAAAAGATTTCTAAAAGGACTTTTACCTGCACTGTAATGCTCTGAATCTTATCTTCTGAACTCTTGATACAAGAGTGGTGTGAATTCCTTATTTTCACACCACTCACACCATTTTTTTTAAAATTTAATTTAATTTAATATATTTAATTTAATATATTTAATTGTATTTTGTATATATATATTTATCATCACCTCCTTTGCTGGGCTCTCCTTTTCAACCCTCTTCAACTACACTATGGAGGGCCAACTTCTGATAAGTATTGGTATGACCTATAGGAATCTTTTACCTTTGTGTTTTTTCTTACAGTCCTACAAAAAATCAACTGACCCCAGTTCATTCTTAGACATATGACTTAAATATTTGTCCATGAGACACGGTCAAGAACAGCACAAGCAGTGCACTAGCTCGGTTTTCCAATTCCCAAACAATTACTCAAGTGCTTTTTCAACTTATGAAATTTGTTGGCTGCACAGTGGTCTTCTTCAGGGAGCAACATACCAAAGTGCATGAGGAATAAATGCAGGTTTCTGAAGGTCACAGCAAGTCTGTACTGCATTGGAGTTGGTTTCAATATCTTCTTTTGAACTATCCATGCAATTCAGACTTTTTAATTGTTTTGCTTCAAGTGCATTATGACAACTCTTTTCACAAAAAGCAGCAGCTCTAGAGTGCCTTCGAAAAACATGTCTACACAGAGAATGGAACGGTGACCTTACATCCTCTTTGAATTAAATACTAAAATTAATTGGGTTGAGAAGAGGAATATAATTATGTAGGGCAGCATAAATCTGTTAATATGAAGCTGTATGAAAATGTGCAGCATTTTCATCTTTAGTACTTTAGACTAGAGATGTTTACACTAAGATAAGATCAACTATATTTATCCCAAAGGAAATTCTTATGCCAGAGACTGCTCAAAATGTACAACATAATAAAAAAAACAATAGCGTAATAAATGTAAAGTGTATAAGGAGTAAAAGTAAGATGAATTTAGTAAAATAAGTAAACCACAATAGAATATTATTAGAGTAATATTGCACATGATGTTGAAAAAGTAATATTGCACATGACATTGATATTGTTCTCACTGTCTGATTTTTTGGCTACCATTCCTGCATAAGGGGAAGAAAAGTGGGTAGAAAAGACTACCTGTGGCACTCTGAGTCCACAGAGGTGCACTACAGTCTACAGCTGAAGATGCTCTAATATGACTCAAGTAGTCAGGCTTCCATCCAATTTGATTTAAAAAAAAAAAGCAATGTAATGCACATTTTTATCCATTACTGTTAATAGCTGATTCTCCCATTGAGTGCAGTGACCACAAAAAGAAGCTGTCGCACCGGGATGACATATTTAATACAGTGACAGTCAAAGGGGAAGCTTTGGAAATCATGGATAGCATAATGGACTGGAAATTGAGAGAACGGCTAACAGCTTCTTGCTTTTGAGAAGCATTTTAATATCGGCTCTGTGTCAGTTGTAAATATACACATTGAATGCTGACCTGAGATGAAGAAGAAAGCTTCAGGGACATTTAATTCACTTTTTTCCTTCCTTTGCTGTTATTAAGTAAATATGTTTGCATTTCACTTTGACACATTTTAGTTTTATCAATACATGGACTTTTCCACCTCCTCCTAACATTATTGTCATTTTTGAGATTTTTTTCTGCATTTCCACTCAGATATTATTTGAACATGTGCATAAAAACAGTTAGATGGAAACACACCTAGACTCCTTGCATTGACTCCTTGCCTATTGCCAGTGGATGAGTTTGCCTTTATGTTTTTATTCTGGTGTCAAAACAGGATTAGTAATAAGAAAGCAGCATGGAGGCCAGTGACAATGTTACAGTGGTTACTTCTTACTACTTTTTGTTTTTACTATTCTTGGAATTAGGGGCTGAGATGACAAAGAGTTGCAGATGTTACAGACAGTTCCAGGTGAAGGGGGTAGGGGATGGAGGTGGAGGTGAATGGACAAGAGGAGAAATGAACAGAGACACCGAAGAAAGATTATGAGGTGCAGGAGCTGAGATAAAGAACAGTTTTAATTCACTGGCCTCATCCAGGTCTGCTTCCATCTCCTGGTCGGTCTTTTTTCCATGACCAGTGATGTTCTTATGCTACTTCGTATCTACACTATGGCCATTTGTTTCAGCCTTTCAAATTTGTCCTCCCAGCGTGTTCAGGGTCAGGGGTATACATCTCTTCTTTTAATAACATTCGAAACAACATCTTTTTGTGTCTTGTTTGTTGTTACCTAGGGGACATATTTAATGTTCTGCTATGTTTTTTTGATTTGTATGCTTGCCTGCAGCGATGGCCTTCAACATTGTTCCTCCATGCCACACTGACATCAAAAAACGTAATTTCTTTACTCAGGTATACAAAGCCTTTCCTTCTTTTTTGAAATGTAATAGAACCATCACGGACACTTCCATGTTATACATTGCTAGTCTAATGGTTTATAGTTCAAGGGTATAGCACACACCAATGCATTAAGTGTGTATAGTGTCCCACATTTGCTTGATCACAACTGAATGCATCTCCCAGGCTTAAATTCTTTGCTTGGTAGTCACTAGAGGACCGTCTATACCTTTTATTCAAGTACAACATGCACCTTGTATTTCAGCTAAACTTTAATACTTTTTCGTTGTTTGCCTGGCTAGTTTGTAGATTTAAGCAAACTTCAAGTAAATAAGAAATCAATGCTGCTCTCCTCAGTGTATGGAGCAAATCCATAAAATGTTGCGCTCAATTGCAAGCACGTACACACACACACTGTTTTCCTGCAAAGCTGTTGTTGATCCATTGAGAATGTCACGTAAGTGGAGACCAACCCAAACAACACAGCCTGCTTTGACTGCTATGTAACGCCTGTGTGCTGTTTCTAATACAGAACATTTGTACACAAATTCCTGACATAACTGCCAATTCAAGTCCACTGAAGGAGCTGAAATGTGTAGATGATAATTTCACAGATGAAAGTGCAAGAAAATGTCCCTAACATCAATTAAATCATAGGTATATCATCTAACAACATCTGTATTATGAGCAGTTTTGAAGAGAAGAATGTGTTAAGAGCCACTTTATGTTCGTTGCAGAATATTTTGAATTCTTGAGCAAACACACAACTCAGAACACACAGTGAAGTAAAAGCACCTTTGTCAGCAGGAATCAGCCTTGTTTAAGTGTTCAGCGAGTCACTGAATCTCTTCCAGCTCCAGAGGTGATGCTGTGAGCTCTTCCTGCACTCTAGCCTCTACGCAGATGAAAGCAAGGGAATGAAAAATGTCCCTGCTGAGAATTAGTCAAGTATCGCTTTAGTGTAAGAGGTGGATTTGCGTGAGACATAAGTATGGCCGACTGTGATCAGACAATGTGGGCAAAAGACGATTCGTCTTGTAAAGTGTCAGAGATCAGAGCACCCAAAACTTTTTTTTGCAATAGTTTTTGCCTGCCCCTCCAGTTTTCAGCATGGCTTCAGCTGTACTCGCCACTTTTTCCACCAATCTATGATCATGTTAGTCCCCTTGGACCTCTTTTCGATACTTGGCACTAAAATGCATCTTGAGTGATCTCGACAGCTCGAAATACATTTAAGTCATAATCAGATGCCAAGTATTGCAATGTGAACATAAAGTTAACCTTTATTATGTTCAGATTTGTAATGCTGATTCGCTGGTGCTTAATATCTTGTAGCAAGTTTAGTTCACACCTAATCATAACCCTCCTCTCTGTATGGCCTTGTGCAGATTGTGCATTTTTTATGTTTGGCAGCAGTTGTTTCTTCTTAGATGATCCTGAGCAGAGAATTCAACCACCAAGTGTTCGCTCAAGATGTACTTGAGAGGCATTCTCAAGCCTGGTGTGAATCCTGGTCAATGTTGATATGTGGATACAAGACAGATCTGGAAAATAACTGATAGCTGTCTTGCTTGCTGAAGTGTTGCAACATTTGCTTGTGTATGAAGACCTGGAGAAAACCACATTTTTGAAACAATGATTGAGTATGATTAAAATGTTTATAAAAATAGTTTATTGGTATAGTGATTGCATTGATACCACTGCATTGAGTGTAAATTACCAACACCTGACCTGTGCAGTGATCTGATTTGCTTTAATTTAGATATAACACATCACCAGACAAAAAAAAATCCAGTTTTGTCTTTTTTTGTATGAAATATCTCCTTAAAATGTCCTGGTTTAGCTGGTGTACAATCTAACGCTCCCTTAAAACATGCATTTTTGCCATTAAAGTATACCTGATTAAATGCATTTCAAATGATTACCTGGATGAAACATTCAAACTAAAAAAAGATTATCTTTGCAGCATATCCAGTAAAGGTATATTGGAATATGCTGAAGTTCTGGGGTCATTTCTTCCAGAATGAGTCAAGATACTGTCTTGTTCAAAAAATGTTTAATTAAGTTAATGGCTCAATGTTAAGTTAAATAGTGAATATATTTTCATTGAAAGGCTGACAGTATAGTTTTATTTTGTGTAACTATAATAAAACACCATTATAGTTTGCATTTGTGGAAATACAAACTTATGAAATGAGTGGAACATTTTTGTGTCCAACAAGTTTGGTGAACTAAAAGATCCTCATTGTCTTCATTTAACTTGGCAAAATATAAACTAAAAGTTTGCTCTCTGGAAATGACCATGTCAGCAATAATCCATTTCTTTCTGTTGGTGCTTATACAGAAAGCATTATGTTCCATCTGTTTACAAGGTTGCTTTCAATAGAATAACCATTGATTTGGCCATTGCACTACATGAAACTTGATACTGTATTTCCAATTTTGAATTATAATGGCATTAATGCAACATAAGTAAATGATCATACACAACTTAAGTTTCTTCTTGAAATAATTACGTTTTATTCTTGATTACTGATTATGTCATGAACTATAAAGGAAAACTGTGTCTACATGCCGAGATGCTGGTTTAACATTTTCTCGTGTCTCTGCACCTGCCAGTAGACTTGAGAATAAAAGGAAGACACAAATGTGCACATACTAAGTTGCTTTTATTAATACAGAACTGCATGCTACAGAGACTGTACAGCATAAACATTTATTCATTACAAAAAAACATGGTTTTGGAACCATTTAAAATAACAGGAAAAAACAAACAAACAAAAAGATAAGAGCATAAAATAGAACAGGAACATCACAGCCGTTAAGGAAACATTCAAACTATTTATCATTAGCATCTTAATAAACCAGAGAAGAAATCGACAGATTACAGTCGCGTCATGTCAACTACAATGGTACCGAGTGGATGATTCTCTTGTAGCTTTTTTTACAGCCTCTTGCAACATCAACATGCCTATTTTTTCTATCTACCTATATGTAGTAGTGTACTTAAAAGTGGCAGTTTGTGTATTTTTTTGTATTTAATAGTTTTTTTATGAACCTCCTAATATACATAATTTGGCCCTTGTGGGTTTATACAGTATGATGTCCGTCTTTTTATTAGGTTTAAATTTTAATATTTGACAATTGCTACCAAACACATTTGTTATAGCAACATTTATACTACATACATAGCAATCTATGTAACGTCACAGCAAAGAATGGTATCGAAATTAAAGAAAAACAAACAACAACAAAACAAAACAAAAAAAAAAAGATCCCTACAGCATGGTTAGAGGGGCAGAGAAAATTATCACAAAATTTGGCACGGAAAATCTGTACACGAATCTACAGTCTGAGAGATGTGACTGTGCAATAAAAAAGAAGGGCTTTAGACACTTTTCCAACTACTGAAGACACGGTACCCACTGTCTCTTGTTTCAAGTTTTCTTTTCTTCTTTTTGTAAAATGGCTTATAGACGCATTTCTCGAAATGAAGTTGTGCATACTTCTGTTCATGAGATCTACACAGTACACTGAGTGGAATCCAGGTTTTCAGCGAGGAAAGAAATCAATAACAAAAAGATTTGCCTTTTAAAACCTCCTTGTAAAAATGGATCATTCATATATAAGTCGCTTACCTTAAGAAAAAATATTTGTACAATGTATTAAGAAACAAAAAGTCAAAAAGAGACACATACAAGATACAACAAGCAATCTCTAAAGCAATAAATACTACTGGTCCTAGCGTTGTGACATTTTGAATTTAATAACCCTCAACCCTCCCACCCCAACCTCCCCTCAAGCCCACCCAACTTGCCTGACTCCACCCCAAAGGTAAACAACAAAGAAAAAAGACAACGCAGTGGAAGAATGCATATTTAACACAGTAATCCCCCCCTCCCCATTATTCTGTACATTTAAACAAGAACAAGTAACATCACAATTAAAGTTGTTCCTCAGAGAGGTGTCACCGCTAGCCTCATGCCCTCCTAGAGTTTGAACAGATGTCAAATGATTGGTTCGCAAGCTCGTATTTAATACAAATAAAGAAGGAGAACCAACTCTTTGAAGAAAAGGGCTCATTGAATAATCTAACCTACCTTTTTATATCCGTCTTTTAAACATTTTGAAGTTGAACTAGATAATTTTTCTGTTTGCACTGTTTAAACACTACAAAAAAGACAAAACAAAATTCATAAAAATTTTGGCAGATTCACAAAGCTATACTACAGCTCATTGTATCATTTCTTTATAATAATTAGATTTTTTTTGATAATGATGGGTCAAATATTGACCAATGAACTTTAATAAAACCAAAAACTAAAATTTCAAAGCCGTATGGCACAGAAACATAAAAGAGAAAAGAACTGACGGTAAGTGAAATATAGCAGAGAGAGGGCCTAGAAAGGTGTGTGTGTGTGTGTGTTGTGTGTGCAGAGCTAGAAAAGAGGAGAAGAAGAATAGGGTAGACTATTCTATAGACTTGGTCACTAGCGACAGAGGCTGAGGGGCCGTGGAGGGGAGGAGCGAGTGGGAATGACACAGCGATGCCGAGGGCCGGACCATTGAGGATGCCACAGAGGAGCCCGGCTGCCGCGAGGACGAGACGTCACCGTGCTCCAGGGCTCCGTTGTGGGAGGAGGCGCCGGGCGTTTTGCTAGCTGCAGCAGAGTTTCCCAGCTGAACCAAAGATGGCGGTGGAGGCCCAGCCAGGAGGTGCGGGTGGTGGAGGGGCTGGTGGGCCGGTTTCATAGTCAGTGAGAGAGGTTGCATTTGTTCAGTCTGAGGTTTGGACTCTTTTGAGGAGGGGGAGGGAACCACTGAGGAAGGGGAGGATGGGGGGGAGTCTAGTAAGCTTCCGTCCGTAGAGGGAGGACTGGCACAGCTGCCTTCACCTTGGATGTAGCGAATGCACTTTTTTTTTCTCCTGAGGGACAAGGCAAGAGAAAGAGAGCATCTTTTAGTAACACATCTTCGAATTGCATCGCATCTTAGCACTGCTGCTCACTTCAATGCACCTTTGCATTTTTTTAAAAAAATTAAGGAAAACCATTATTTGCTTTAAAAATTACTATTATTTTTATTTCTTTTCGCAGGTGCATTCAAGTAGCTTCGTAGACTTCGTGCTTAGAAGATAAGGTTGCAGAAATGACAGTCAGGTTCCAAATACTAAACCACCAGACAGGACAGACATGTAAGGAAAGGTCACAGGTGAAGCACCTGGACAGGAGACAGCAGGGAAATGAAAAGCAGACAGATGATGATGATGATGAAGATGATGTGAGGACAAAATGAATGAGACGTAGTAATGGTTGCTCTCTGGATGTAAAGTCAGCCTTTTCTTACAGGCAAGACCTCCAACAGGGATCAGCCTGATCTGTACAGCAACACGAGGTTACTGGACCTGTCTCTCTCTTCTACCTCTAACTGGCTGCACTCTCTCTTCTCCTGAGGGGGAGACCGACTTTGGATATGAGGGTGAAAAAGTCAACAAGATCCACACTACCCCGCATCTGCCCCACAGACACAAGTGTGTATTCGTGAGGGGTCAAGGCATCATGTTTGCATTGCCTGCCTGGGGTCGGGACCCTCCCCCTGTCTGTTGAGTCCTGAGGCCAGGCCCGTTGTGCTCAGTGGAACCCCGAAGAACGAGCATGTGGGGTGAGGGGTGGGGGGGATTTCGAAGAGAACGAGAGGGGAGTGTTGCATTTATCTGTGGTGACTCTGCTGTGCTCAGATTTGGTTAAGGGGGATACTCTGCCCACCTCATCTTTACCCTGACCCTGGCAGTGACCCCACTCTCAGCTCTCCATTCTAACACAAGAATGCCTGAAGGCCGTGGAGTATTAGTATTTAAGACTCACAGAGAAAGTAGGTAAAAAGAAGGTGCTTAAAAAATAAAGACTAAGGCTTTTGGAACATGTAAGGCTGAGCTACTGTTTTATTTAGATGCATTATCAATCCCTTTTCTTTAATTGTGAAGGGAACAAGTCCAAATACAGAGAGAGCATTTTTACTGAGGATGAAAAAGAAGAGACACCAACAAATCACATTTAAAAAAAGGCCTCAAAAAAAATGGTTGCATGCTGGGTAGAAAGACAAGCATGCATTTCCAGTAAGCTGAACAGTACAACACACAATGTAGGACAGTGTAGAACACTAGAATAGTATAGAAAAGAGTAGGGATAAGGCTTTTAAGTGCATCCTACACGGATACTGTGGCGCTGGGTGGTGCGGAGTATCGACCGGGCGTAAAAAGGTATCATTTTGCTACTATGTACACATCTAGCTCTCGATAACTGTCTGTCAAACTGCAACAAATGAGCTAATATCCATTTTTTAACAGACATATCGATTCATAGTATGTGCCTGTGTATGTTATTGATTTCTCCGTCTCGGGGGAAATTACACCAGATGCATCTTTTAGGGAATGGAGCCCAGAGAGAACTTTTAACCTCTCGGCGAAGACTGAATTATCGCACTTTGGCTTCTCCTGATCTCCTGATCTGCGATTATTGTTTCAGGAATAAAGTAGTGCTTTTGATTATGTGTGTCAGTTGGAAGGGAAATAAATAAAAGAGTCAAGTGGGAACACCAACAATGGCAGACTGTGTGGAGGTACTCTATCAACTACAAAGAAAATACCTACAACACAGGATTGGTGATCTGTTCAATTCTGAAGATAAAAACTAATGACTGTCCTTTCAAATAGGTTGTATGTGACAATAACAAATACAAAAATCATAAATTTTGATTTCAAACCTACCCATGTAAAAGATGAAAACAATACGAATGAAATGTGTTGCAATGGTTGGCACTGAAGAGTTGTGTCAAGAAAGAGTGGTGCAAGCCAGACACAGAGAAGGGTATTACTTAGCAGAAACAAATACCTACCATGAAAATATTCCCAATTCAAAGACTGCTTGTGTCAGAACAGAAAGACAACAGGTAGGGACTAAGTAAGGGTTATTGAAGAGGAGTTTGGAGGAAGAAGAGGTGGAGAGGGAGGAGGAAGAGGGCACAGAAAAGAGTGTCACTGAACAGGCCCTCAGAGAAAGCAGGGCTAAATTTGTAAGCATAACATTGTTATTCAAGGGCGCCAATTAGGACATACATGACAGTTAAGATGGGAGGGAATTATCCACTGCCTGGAGAGAAAATGGATTTCAACGATAACAAAGTCAACTTGTTAGAAATGTTATTCCAAATGGTATTAGGAAACCATGATCTTGCAGCAAGATATTTAGTTGAGATAAAATATTCAGTAATCTTATTTAGAAATCCATTTTCTGCCACTGGGCTTGAATCGAGTTCAGTGAGGAAAAATTGCTGTGAGGGAATTTATAGCAGGAAGCTCCTTAGTGAGGAAAAGGAGCAGAGGAGTTTGCCATCTGTTACCACACTGATGGAAACATGTTTTAGAGGGATATCTGAGCAAATAATCAAGGAGAAGAAGTTGCTCATTGTGGATGTCTTCCTCCCATTGGTACTACAGCAGTTATACCTGCATGGTTTGCACCATAAACTCAGCTGATCAAGCCCGAACAAGGCACGACACTTCTTTGGGGTATTTGCATCTGTTAGCCAAAGAGGTAGACACAAACATACACACAGAGACAAAAAAAAAAAGAAAAAGAAAGAAAAAGAAAAATGGACACGTCATTGCACAGACATAAACATGTAGCCAGGGTTTAGGTTTAGGCTGGCAACACTGGGATGTCCTCCATTTTGACCAAGCCATCAGGCTCCAGATCCTCCAAGCCCCAACCTGCCAGTTTAGGATTTCTGCCCCATCTCTGTGAGGCTTTTTGTTCAGTTCATCCTGCAATGAAACCCCTGTAACCCCAGAAATGTATTTTTTATCAACACACACACACAGTCGTCATTCATACAAACACTCTGGCATATGCTGTTAATACCCTTCTTCCCAAACAGGAGGTAAAAATCAAATAGGGGGAACCTAGAGATAGACCGGCAGGGCGTGGCTGGAGGAAGCTGAGAGGTCATGATAGCCTGGCGGGACAGACAAGGGGGAGGAAAGAAAAGAGAAAAAAAGGGAGGGGCAGCAGCAGAGAGCGGAGGAAGTCCCAGCGTTCAGTTACCCAGCCTTCACCTGGCCCTGGCCAGTGCAAGCACACACCATACACACCTGCACGGGCCACACCAGTTATTCTGTTGGTCGAGCCCAAAGCGCGCTCGACACTTCTTAGGAGCGCTCAGGTCTGATGCCACAACAGGGAAGGGAAGCCAGCAGATAGGAGGAATAGAACCAAAAAAATAAATAAAGAAAGAAAGAAGAGAAATCAAAAGGAGGAGAGAAATAAGGAGAAAAAACAGAGAACAGTGAATCTATGAAGCTTGGCAGTAGCTCATTGTGCAAGAAACCCACCCACCCAAAAAGTCATTAAAGCTATTCTCAAAAGTGCCTTTCAAGACAAGACTGAAACCATTAGTGTGTTTAAAAGCATCAAATGCAACCAAAATCAAAATGCATGCAAATTATGATATTAATACAGAAACAATCGCTTTCAGTGATGTAATCTATATTACAACTGGAGTTAAAGCTGGAGATAAGGCAGCGCTTATTTGGTCCAGAGGATATAAATGGAGCAAATGCAGATTGGATTAATTTACTGCTAGATGTTATCAGTGCTCTATGATTTCAAAAAGGGAAGGTCAAGGTGGCAGAACTAGGCAGCAGTAGCAGATTGCTCAACAGCGTGGTTATGAGTTAGCCCTAGCCAGGAGAAGGATTAAAAAGGCTGGAACCTGAAGAGGGAATCTACTCTTTAGACCTGGCATCAAACAGTTGACTATTTTCCATCAACATTGGCTGTCTGTTGTATAAAAGCTGCCAGTCACTTGGTACAGTAGGTCTATCCAGTAATTGTGTCATTATAGGAAGTAGAGCTGAGTGATAGCACAATACTGTGGAGGAGTGTTTGAGTCCAGGTCTTGTCTGAGTAGCGACAGATTCAAAGTGGGGGGGGAAACTCATGCTGGCCTATAGGAGAGGCACAAGCGCAGCTACTGAAGCATTTAGATTAAGGAGGTTTACCCTGACATCACATCCTTCAAGTCATACTCCACAATGATAACCTAGCTTTACATCACCACTTCCTCAAGCATACTTATGCCCTAACATCAGTGAAATGAAGGTAGATTAAATGAAAATATACTAGCTTAAAGTCAAATGAACAATAGCAACATTTTGAGAAAAGAAAGCAACAAACAAAGCAAATAGAGCATATTTTTAAAAATATTAAATTTAAGTTTAAACCTGCCCAATATTGCACAATCATGGATGAATAAATATACATTAAATTTAAAAAGAAGGAGAAAAAAAACAATAAAAAAAAAAAACAAGTTAGTAATTTAATACTCAAAATGACATTAGCACCTGTAATCGGAGGGAGTGAAAGGCAAGGGTTTGGAAAATATTCTCTGTGTTCTGAAAAAAAAAGAACAGATAGAGAGGCCTTCAAGAAGAAATCCGTCACCAAACGAGCGCAAAATACATAATAACAAGTCGGCAATGCTCCTCACAATACGATCAGAAGAATATGAATCATAAGAATAAAAATGGATAAATCATGGAATTAGCAAACCTCCTTAATTTTAAGATGTCAGTGATTTTTTTTCTTATGTTTGTATAAAAGCATGCATGAAAGCAAGCAAGGGGCAGCCCACCAAGCACACACACACGAGTTTGTGCGCGCACGTACACACATGCACAGTCACACACACACACACACATACGCACACACACACACAGTACAGTAGTGCAGTCTATCTGCAGGGCACAGGCATTATAAAAACGGGCCACGCACACAACACTGGCAAAGTTAATGGCTCTCACAATGCTTCAACTTCACATTCTCAAAACACACATATCACAATACCAGAACGCTAAGGGGCAAAGGGATGGGGGGGGGGGGGTATCAAGAGGGGAGGTGAGAAGGAGTGTGGGGGGTCATGCATATTCAGTTGTTATTAGCAGGGGAAGGCTAGGGAAAATGGGAGGGGGAGGGGGGGTTATAAGCAACTCTACCATTTAAATATTGCATTGGGTAGCATAACTATACCAAAAAAAGAAAAAAAAAGAAAAAAGCCAGGCACAAACACACAAAAAACAACACACACAAAAAAAACTAGCTTGACTTTTATCTTGCAAGATGTCACATCTGCCTGACACATGATGGGGCTCTTCTAATATGAGAGATAATTGCAGCTCACTTACCATTGCTCTCTGCTTGCTGCTTTTCCCTTTTTCTCTTCTTCCTTTTCCCCTGTTGGTTAGCCGCCAAAAAAATAGAAAGAAAAAAATAGACACAGACAGGAACCTTAGTTATTATATTGCAGAATGCCCAAAACATGAAACAGAGAATAGGACTTATCTTTGTGTTTACTTATTTATTCATTCATTCTGTCTTTTTTTCTATCTCTGCCCTCCGGTTTGTATCAGCCACTGCAGGCCAAACCAGAATATACTCCCTCCTCTCTGCTTTTTTAAAGTTTTTTTCTGCTCTTTTCTTCTTTTCTGTAATCTTTTGTCTTATTTTCCTCTGCTCTGTGAACATCTAGACATCTTGATGGGCTTCTCGTCTGGAAGACGGATTTCTCTAAGGCTGTTCACTGAAGACTCCACTGGCAAGCTTGATCCAAAAACTGGACAAAATTACGTATCTTACGTATCAGAACAAAGTGTCTAGGGCATATAAACAACGTCATATTCAGGCTTTGTTACAAGTGTTCCTCCAGATGGAGCATGGAATTAAAAGATGGGCTTAGGTCGAGGCAATTTGTCCAGTTTCTGATATACATATCAAAAGAACATTACAGAAAGAGAGTAATCCCTCAGGCTAGGTAAGGAAAAAAAGCAAAAGGAAGCACTCGTCCTGGTCAAGTGACCTACTGAGAGGGGGAAGGAAACAGGCCGTTACGACTTGTAAACTTAAAAACTTACATAGTTGTCTCGTGCTGACCAGCCTGGGTACAGCTGCATGTGGAGCTGTCGTTCTTTCCTGGCCAGCTCGTAGTACTTGGCCTGCTCCTCCCTCGATAGGGCGTGCCACTGTAAAAGGAGACAGAAACAGAAATTAAGAATTTCAACATAGTACTGTACTTGCATTCATCTATCATCCATGTCAGGTAATCAGCAGGGTTCTGAGCACCAGAATTAACAACCGCTGTGATAGGCCCTTTGACCTCCCTGATTCAACTGTTAGGACTTACCCTCCGACCCAGAATCTGGTTGATGGCAGCACTTTCCTTCAGTGTGCACTCAGCCACCACTTTGGCCCGCATCTCCTTCATGTACAGCATGAAGGCATTCAGAGGCTTCTTTATGTGGACCTGTTTCTTTTTCTCCTCCTCCTTTTTAGCGTCTGACTGTTTCCTGTGGTGGGTTAGAGGGCAGGAAGGTGAGCACGGTCAAACTACGGTCACTTCTAAGTAATTTGAGGCCGATCAATTTGTTTATGGCAGAGGCAGACTACTCACGAGCTGTTGAGTGAGCTGATGTCACTGTGGGAGGATTCCTGCTTGACGTTGGGTGTGACGATGGCTGGGTGTGGGATGCCCGTGGTGTGCAAACTGTGATGAGGGGGCACCATGTGTGGGGGGAACCTAGAGGACAGAAGACTGTGTAAATCGTCAGAATGGACAAGGGTGAAATGAGGAGATGATGCACATGTAAACACAAGACTGTACAGCTGAGGCTCAATTCCATTCCTGTTTCAGTGTCTTCATATAAGAAATGGAATTGGCCCAAAAGACATAAATGCAGAAACAAAAACAAACACATAAAAAATGGCTGATTCCTGAATTGTTTTTCACAACCAATTAGAATATTTTTAACTCAAAATGAGTGCTAGGTCAAATGTGACACCATTTAATTTGAAGACAGGATCCAGCCGGTACAGATTTACACTTCACACAAAAGTAGTACAGCAAATTATGACAAACTACCAGTCAGATGTGGTTTGAAACATCTATATTGTGTGGCAATAGAAAAGGATAAATCTCTTGAATGCTAGTTTTAAACAACCCAAAAAGCCTATAGACTGAACACTCCTCTTAATTCTATCACAACTTAATTGAGATTAACTGACTCTTTATCAAGAGTATCCTGACCAATATAGGAAATATTTCCAGTTATAGTTTCAGTGAATGCGTTGGCTTGACAGCTCTGAACATTTCCACTCACAGTTATGGAGAGACTGTGTACATTCTAATCATTTGATCCATAGCTTTTATCTTAGCAGAGACCGATTAACCCCTCCCACGCATTAGGTTTTCAATGAGGAACTTTATGTCTGCCTTAACAATAATCTGCTATAGAAGCTGGAGAAATAGCTTTTTAGTCAAAACTAAATCTCCTGTCTTTCAAATGTTGATGGCAAATGCCAATCGCATGGCTCAGGCTCATTGTAATATTTGAGGAAACTGCATTTGTAGCAATTCCACTGATATGAAAATGCCAGGTTTTGGATGGGTGAAGCCTCAACCATTATCTCTTATCAAGGACTATTGCGAAATAGATTAAAATGTTCTATCAAAGCCTAGTATCACTTCAGGTATTGGCTCTCTGTTTGCCTCCTCCAATCCTTTTCTGCCAATTCAGCACAGTCAGCAGCACTGACATTTTTATCTTCCTCCCTCTACGCTCCTATCATCATCTCATCATCTCCAACAGTTCCGCATATCGAGGCCAGAAACCCTTATTTATGAAATCATTTCACTGGCCAGAGCAGCCATAAGACACTGCAATACTGTATGTACCCCTGTATGTATAACACTAATTATTTGTGTGAGATTATTTGATCGTGCGCACGTCTATCTGCATGTGTGTGTTTACAGTGCAACGCCTCGGCTCCACGTGACCACACACAAATTTAAGAGAAGAGAGGAGGATGAAGGAGAAGAGGAAAAAAAGGAATAATTCTTCTTTTTTCCCCTCTATTTCTTCTTTTCTTTCTTTTTTTTTTTAAAGCAGCTCATTATCCGACTGTGTCTGGCTGCATGGCTCCGAGCCAGAATATAATGATGAGGATAAACTCGCCAGGAACAACTAGTTTCTGTTGGAGGCCATCTCAGGGGAGTGCCAGTGCGCTCCCCCTCAAACTCTTTCCCTCTTTTTCTCCCTTCCCCTCTTCTCCCTTCATCACTGACACATTGGTGTTTGTGCCATGTCATCCGTTGATGGGGAGCTCGGCAGCAGTGGCTGCATATCGCCCATCATTAGAGCTGCTGCATTTTCTCCGCTCACTGTTTCCTCTCTCCCTGTTCACCCTCCCGCCTTCTCTCTCTGTGCACTTGTTAAAATGTCCTCTGTTCCAAGATCTATATTTTTTTCTCTTCTTCTTCTTCTTCTTCCTCCTCTCTACTCCTCCCTGTCCCCTCGCCACCTCCACGCTCCTTCGCTTCCTCTCTCTCCCCTCCCTTCCTCCTGCTGCCACTGCATGGCCCAGGTTATGGTTTAAACATGACGGCCATCCCTTTGAAGCGTGGGGGCATCATCATCATCATCCGGGCTCATCAGCAGCAAGCAGCGCCTTGGACCAATTTAACCAACACAGAGAGGGAGACGCAGCGGAGACCCCCACCCATCCACCCACCCCAACCCTGGGGCTCCTACGTCTCAATCTGAAAGGTAAGAATGGCTGGCGGTGTTGGGGTGAGGGGGAGGGGGAGGGGGGGTCACTGGCGCAGCAAGCCCAATGTCAGCCAGTGCCATTTAATTGCCAAAGTGAAGCAGTAGCCCCCGTCCCTGTTTAATGTATAATGATCTGGCCAGTGCGCTTCTGCTGTTCCCAAGAAAAAGAGAGGGAGCAGGAAGATGGGGGAACATATCAAAGGGCAGGCTTAAGCATAAGGGGCAAAGGGGCCTTCACATCCTCCCACCTGTCACACATACATTCACACAATATTAAGACCTGCACTGGCTCCAACCCCATTATCAAAATAATGTCTGTCATTTGTTCCGCTGACTGTTTCTACTCTCCTTGGCTCTTTTTCTCTCTCTGTCCTAAAAAGAATGTATTTTTTAACAGGACCTAGGTGTAAGGTGTTCATCGCAGGAGTACGAGGTAGCAGATTCATTCCCTGCATCCTAATTCAGTTCGAGCCACGGCACAGGGGACTGATACTGAAGCAGCGCTCTCCTGCAAAGACCTGGCTGCCGACAAGAGTACAAGGCCGTGATGTCTTTTCTATCCGTTTTCCTCCAGTCAGCGCGCTCCGTGCAAATCGTTTGAGCTATCACAACAGTCTCGTCCATTCTTTGAACAAAAACCTACTGGCTGAAGGCAACGTATGAAAGGATTCTGCCATTTTGCTGACACAATTAGACAAATTGTTTCGAGATTTTGTCAACAAACAGATTTTTTTTTTCTCTACCCTCAGTCAGAATTTAGGGGGGGTTTTTTCCACGTGAGAGGAGGGAGTTGGGGGATTTTTTTTTTTCTTTTTCGGGAGATGTGTTAAACCCTCCCATTCTCCAGAGAGCACCCAGAGCCCTCCATCTATTCAGTTATACTAATTCAATTAGGGGCCTCATCACAGGGCATTAGCTCTTCCCCATGGCCAGTCCCCCCCCCCTACACCCCAGCCAGCAGATTCAATTAGCTGCAGTGGAAATAAGATGATCACAATGTAGAGGCTGTCATTAAGGGACCAAATTAGCAGTCACTTAAAGCCCAGGTTGGCTGGGTACTGCTGCCAGATGCCGATGTCTGGACAGACCCACCGTCTGACCCTTTGCACCTGAGACTTGCTTGGGATGAGCTGGGAGGGGCGAATCTGACTCTAATCCAGCTTCCATTCTCCAAGACAAAAACAAAGATGGTATATTTGTTTGGTTTGTAACAGGACGGAGCACAGCTGCAAAAATCGGAAGTGTCTGAGGTTAGTGTTCCCATATTCTCAGGGCTACGCTTTAAAAAAAGTCATTCCCCCTCGCAACTCCTCCCTCCCTGCATCTACATGATCCATCAATGTCACAGAAGTCTAAACACAACCCCCACAGGAGCTGCTTTTCCAATCAGGCTGTAATTAAACTAAAGCTTGGCCTCGTCCCTAGACTCCAAACCAGGCCCGTCTTAAGTCCCCTGCTGCAAGGGCGTGTAGAGGAGGGAGGAGAGAGTAGGAAGTTGTTTGTTTTTTGTGTTGTTGCTTTTTTTTTGCTACTCCAGGCCCACACAAATCACAGGCTTTTAGTCATCTAAAATTAATTATTTTCTCTTTCCACACAATATAGAGGACATGTGTCCCTCAAGGGAACAATAAAGTTTAACACCAACTGACAAACACACACACATGTATACAAGATGGCAACAAATAGACATACCCCCCATGGGTGCACTAATGTCCACGAGCAGCACTTGAGCTGGACCCTAATGGGCTGGACCAAAGCACTAGCCAAGTGTCAGACCCCGGCTTATATCATCTAGTCCCTTTCAAAGTGTTGTGTTTGTTTATCTGTCTGTCTGTTCAAACTCACAGCAAGGACATGCCCTGGCTCGTTTCAGATCTGCCTGACATGCAGCGGGGGTAAATGTTCTTCAGGGGCCTCATTAGAAAATGATAAATATAATTAATATTTGAGCATGCTCGCTGGAGCACCACACTGGAGAATTGGCCTTTTGAACACAGAGATGGGGGGAGTATGAGCTCTCCTTAAGGGAGAAGTTGCTGCTCACCGTCTCTGCATGTGATTGTGCATGTGTGTGTGTTGCTTGTGCATTGCCCTCACAGCCAACAAACACACAACTGTGTGTATAAGTCAGTGACTAAGAAAGGGTGTGTGTGTGTGTGTGTGTGTGTGTGTGTGTGTGTGTGTGCGTGTGTGTGTTTAGCTCCTAGGGCTCAACTCACCTTGACATGGATGCGTTGACAGTGAGCGCAGTTGGGTAGGGGTGTCTGAAACCCCCTGTTGTGATTGGATAAACAGGTTGACCTTGCCTGGGAAGAGAGAAGAAAAGAAGAAAGGCGAAAAGGTAAAGGAACAGGGTTGATGGAAGAGAAGGTAACGCCCTCTGTCTCTCTCCTCTCCCCACCGTGGGCCTCTTTATTCTCATTTGATCAGGACAAAAATCTAGGGGATTGCAGAGCGCAGATCAAAGGAAAGAAAACCCTGAACAATTTGAATGCCACAAATCTTGATAGCAATGGCTAATTAAATTTCATAACCCTTCGCTCGGTGTCGACAGAGTGGGGCCCTGTTCCTCCCCAAGCTGGAACTAGGTGTTTTGTTGTGATAATTAAAGACGAAGCGCGGGTCTCTTTAATGGAGCCATCACGCTAATTGAGGTCTACACATCCAAAGACAAACAATAATGAATGTAAATTTATACCAAAATAAAGTGCAGCAAATCAAAGGGCGCCATGGCTGCGCTCGGGGCCTCTCTCGGTATTTAGATCGCGGTGAGAAAACATTAAATTAACAGAGCTTAATTTGTAGCCTTTTGTCATATTAACAAGTGTTGACAAGAGTTACCAGGGGAAAACCCCCATGTGGAATTGTGGGTAAAATACGGGCAATCACGGTTCATTACTCTAACTGGACCATACAGAGACATGCAAAATAGTATTTGCCACAAAGTAGCAAGTTGAGATTGGTGAGGGCCTGAGAAAGTTGCATTGGGCTTCTGCGGTCCAGGAATTATTGTGCTACGGAAATGAGGAAAGTTAAGAAATCAGCTTCAAGTTTCTGCGAGGCCTCGAATGCAGACAGAAAAGCCACTCTGGGGACCAGCAGGAGACAGAGACAGCTTTTATAATTGACTTTGAGCATAAAAAGCACAACACCCTGCTGCTACATTGTGCAGGTATGTAAGGTAATGTCTGTTTAATATAGTTTACAATTTTCTCTTTAATAATTCGGCTGGATATATGATTTATGCATAAGTGTTACTAGCCTTTTCACACAACTCAGAACACAATATAAGGACAAACTTGAATAGGTATAAAGAGTAATAAAAAAGGATTTTGCTTACTGTGGTACTAACCATCCTAGCGGATGGGGGATCTGGCCGACAGCGCCAGGTGACAGTGGGTAATAAGGAGATATATCTGGAGGATGTGGAGGCCTTGGAATTCCTGTGGAATAAAGAGGATGACATGAGCAGAGAGGAGGTGGACAGACAAAGATGATGACAGAGAGAGAATCACATCTTTGTCAGTGCTGAATTCATTCTTTGTTGAGAGTTTCACATCTGAACAGGGCAGACATCACAGGAGTGCAGATGGGAGGAAGAGGAGGAGGAAGAGGGCTTGTTGCTCGCATGTACACAGCGCTAAAATCACACTTCCTGATCAAAGGCCTTTGAGGCGGCGGCTGCGGCACAATGTGTTGGAAGAGGCAGAGGGGAGAGAGGTGAGGGGAAAAAAACAAAACACCAACACGATTCTTGTCACATTTGTCTACTGATTCAGGAGATTAATGATATAAAATGACTGAGGTTTAGAAGTTAACAAAACACAACAATGTAATTAAAGCCTTCCCGGTGATCAGAGAGCTGCTTATACAGGGCTACAGGTTGAGTCTGCATCCTGATTTACACTGACATATTGGGTAGGCTTTATTTGAAAGGGTGTGCATAAGACTGATACTGACACTGTCATAACCACAATATGACAGCTGTCATATTTATGAATGTCTGTTGCTGTTGTTATTAAGTGTAATTCGGTCAATTATGTAATTTGAATGCAAATTTGTCATCCAATGTCAAACCCAAACACATGACATTCTATTTTAATGTTAATACATGAAGCTTGATAATAAGCCGGCTATGGCTTGTCTGACAGGTTATGTTGTCTTTGGTTAATGTTAAGTTGTCATAATAAAGACATTCTAATCAATGTCAACTTTGCATAAAAAATGAGAAAAAACTGACTGAATGACACTTAATGACAACAGTCATAAACACACATAAAGAGTCCTTCACGTTCATTACAGGTGTCATGGTAATGACGTTATCATGTCAGTCTTACGCATGAGGATACCACACTACATATAGTTTATGAGCTGAAAGTCAGCACCTATTAACTGTAAATACTTCTGCTTGTGACTCAGATTAATGAGTGACTATCTCAAAAGCTATACATTCAATGTTACTGTGTAATACCATAAGTTTTGACACCGTTAATAACAATGTGAAACTAGACAGGTGGCATACGTATTGGCTCACTGGTCTGCATTCGTCCAACTGATCCTAAGATTTAACATAGAAATGGCTGCGATTTTTTTGTTTGTCATCCCCCACAGAGGAACGCTGACAAAGATGTCCAATTTGAGGACAGCTCTCGTTGAGGACATTGCCAAGCAATCACAGCGTCCGCGGTGTCGCCTTTACTTTCTGTGGCAGCTGACAGGCGGAGAAACTGCATCGACAAGCTGCCCTGAATGAATGCTTTGAAAAGGTCTCGTACACAGCCTGGTGTAAAAATAACTTTCTCTCTCATGACAAACTTGAAATGGGGAACACTAGACGTGTAAAAGCACAGCAGCAGGAGAGTGTGTGCGTTCAGTAGACCAGGAACTGGGGTTGGTGAGGGGGTGGGGAGGGGGGACTTTCATTTTGGCTGATGCGCATTTCTTCCACACAGCTGGCTCGTCTGTGCAGCTGTTGTTGCGGATATTTTGGCCTGTGCCAACATGGCCGAAGTAGAGCCAGATCAGTCTTCATAGATCAGAACTTGGCTGGGTCTTGGTTGTTACACCCAAAGTCTGCAGCTGATCCAGGTTTATCCAGGAACTGAGTCTTGAGATGAATTCTGTTTCTGACCTCTGCTCTCAAGCAGTTTATCAGTCTATGCAGAAAACTTTACCTATCTTGAAACACTGTTACGACAAAGGCAACTTCTATTAAAAAGCCTCACGAACATTATCCCATCACCACCCAGTGCTCAAGACCTAATATAGCTCATTAATTAATTAAACACTGAGCCCAATTAAGCAGCCCCATTAAGCACTACATTAAACAGCAGCTGGCACATTATTTCCCCTTTGTAAGGACCATCATAATAAGGGAACATTATTACCTAAAACATTGACTGAATCCGCCAGAGACCACTGAAAAGCATGAAATTAGTCACTGCGCTCAAAATGCATTAACCTGAAAGGACAAGCTGAATGACAGTTAACAAAATGAAGTGCTGGGTCAAGATGATAACGGAAATGAATAAAATTGCCTAAAAATGTATGCTAAATGGTTGTGGGAGAGGGATGTGTGGGCAGAATCTGACTGCTAAATGTGGATGCTCCGAATCTTCAGGATCAACAGGCTGTACAGACATAATCAGAGCTCTGAGAGGCACAGAGGTGATCGTCAAAAAATGTGCAGAGGCATCCCAAACTGCACGCCACATCTTCCGTATTGAGGATTTTCACGCGCTTAAGTCGGAGACGTTATTCCAAACAGCAACCATCAGATCTTGACTCGAGCCTGTCTGTGTGTGTGTTTACTGCTCTCTGGTATTTAGACGTGAAGACCTCCAACTACAGTGCCTGACTTGTTTTTTTGTTTTTTTTGTCTTGGCAAGTGGCGCTGCGGTCATGAGAAGTCGTGGTTGTTTGCCAAATTCCGTGTTTTGCACGAGGTTTATGAGCCACTGTTCAGGTTCTAGTTCCTGATAGAGTAAGGCCACTTTTCACCGAGGCCAAACCACGCTAAAGAGCACGATAGCTGAAATCAATCAGTAACAGACGAGAGCAGCAGTTGTCAACGAGAAGCAATTGAGAGGACTACGACTCTGTCCCACAATAACAATCATGATCCTGTAAACAGATTTAGTAATGCTTCGAAATTCATTAAATGGGGTTATTTATGGAAAAACTCAACTGTTTCTTTACATAATATATGGGTGGCATCAATATTAAAGAATATGAGGATGGTGCCAATATTGTCCATGATGTTTGAGTGATGTTCTCGACATTTTTTACAAGAATATGTCTACAGACAGACAGACGCCATCAAGACAAACACAAGCTCCTGTATGTGAGCACCATGGCGTCAAGGCATAATAAAACAATCACGCACCCATCAGTGCAAACAGACTGTCCAAGAGCTGAAGTTCCTTATCTAAGGAGAGCTGCTCCTGTTGTTATCTCATCTACAGAGTCTTCTTTTCTAGGCCGAAGTTCATCCTGGCATCTTCCAAAATGCTCACTATCCTCTGATGTTGGACATCAGTGTTATTTTATCACATGCTTGTTGTAGAAAAACTACAGTAAAATAGGGCTTTACCTGTTTTGGGATCCACGTCTGTCTGTAGGTGAGGTGGGGGGTTCCCCGGTGTGAAGTGCTCATTGCTGTAGGTGATCAGAGGTGTGAGAGGGTGCACATGGTGAGGGTGCTGTACCACTGGAACCTTATTAGACTGAGAAAAAGAAAGATACAGAGAGAGACAGATGGACAGAAATAGAGATAAAGAGTGTGGAAGAGAAGAAAAAAAAAAGAGGCCAGGGTGTTAATATTTGGGTTAGGGGTAAAAGATTGCAGGCGCCTGCCACAGAATTACAACTTGGTCTGAAAGCTCTCAAAAGAAGAGCTATCAAATTCTGGGTACTCTCGAGGTGCCAAACCACCAAGCCACAGTGAAAATAGTGTGGTTTGTAATTAAAAACACTTCTGCGGTGTCACCCTGGAATTCAGTAACACAATCTAAGAGGCTTGGGGGGTTGCCAGTTCACATTTGGGTCTGATGTATGATGAGGTACTTTAAACCACGGTTGCAGTGAAGTAATCGATCATCTGTAAACCAGGAAATCAAGGCAACGCGTGTAAATCCACAGTCATTAGCAGCTCCAGTCAGCGCTCTCCTCTGCTCCGCTTAGCTCTCGAGCCTCCTCCTAGTCTCCCTTCTCCCTCGCTCCCCTTCCCTCATCTATTCCCCCAGGGCCCAGTTCATGGAGGGTTTGGGTGTATTGTAATAAAAGGGTTAGGAGAGAGGAGGTGGGGCTGAAAATCCATTTCTGCATTTTTGCCAAATTAGTTTTAGCTATGTAATCTTGTCGTTGTGCTCCTAAGTGGCGCAGGCCCCTTTTTTTCAATTACCCAAAGATTACAGTGGAGCTTTAAGGGTGTGCTGCCGTGGGCCCTTGTGTTAACTGGAGCTCAGCCCCTCTCATCAGGCCAGGCTGGGACAGACACTAATACACACACAGTCCCCGGCCACAAGATAACCAGATTAGAGCTCTGCTCTAGATTAGGCTGGTGGCAGAGGCTGCTCTCGCCTCTTTACCCACACATCCTTATCCTGCCCTCAGCAGTCAAAGAAGCAGCACTAATCAGGCTTATCATAACATGGATGATATGTTCAGGGGGAGAGGAGTGAGACACCAAGCTGCTTGTGTGTGTGTGTGTGTGTGTGTCTGTGTGTGTGTGTGTGTGTGTGTGTGTGTGTGTGTGTGTGTGTGTGTGTGTGTGTGTGTGTGTGTGTGTGTGTGTGTGTGTGTTAAATCTGCTCTCTCATAGGCCACACACCCTCATTAGTGACTTTAACCCATGCAAAAAAAAAAGGGGGGGGGAACTGTGGCAGATTTCCAACAGACTTTGAAAAACATTAATGGGACTAGATGTTGGCAGGGGGGAATACATGCATAAGATGCTCAGTTGCCTGACGCTCATTGACAATACAAATGCAAAAGCTATGGGCCCAGGGCGAGACAAATGTGAGCACAGATTAATGCTGCAAACTAATCATCAGCAAGGGCTGTTTGAGGCTAAAGTTAATATTGGGCCTGTGTGAGAGACGAACAGTCCATTCAGAGGCCCTGTGCTAAATTTTCACTGGGTAGTTAAAGCTGTCTATCTGTATGGTCCGTTCAAAATCCTGACCATCTAGACCTCTATTCTATAGTGGCGCTGGTGGTGGGGGAGTTGGGAGGAGGGAGGGAGGGGGGGCGTATTCCGTATTGCCATGGTCCCAATGAAAGATTAATGAACCCCAGCAGAACTCCAGGGAGGCAGAGAGACTCCTGGGACTCATTCACAGCCCTGAGCTGAAAAGGCTGGGGAGAAGAGAGAGAGGGGTTGGGGGTGTGTGTGTGTATATATATGTGTTTGTGTGTCGAGGGTGGAGGGGGCGGTAGGTGGAATGGGATTCGTTAAAAAAGAAACACAAACCGAGGCCCTCCTTGTTGCGTTATGGGCTCGCTGATCTGATCTGCACATCTCGATTGGAGGGATGAAAAAGAAAGGATTAAAAAAAGAAATGGTAGAAAAACAATCAGGATGGGGTTATGACAGCTGCCAAATGCAGCTGATGAGTCTGCAGCTGAATTCTTAGAGATGCCCTCTCTCTCCCTTCTCTTTTTCTTGTCCCCCCCTATCTCTCACCTCCTAACCTCCTCCTTCACGACTCCCTGCTCCTCCCTCGGGTAATGATGTGAAAGAATGTTGTCAATTCTTCATCTCTCCATGCTGAAAAGCTTTAGTGGCCATTTAAATGAGTTCTTTTGTCCAGGGGCCCCGGCCATTGAGAAGACAGTTCAAAATGCCCATCCACTGAGTCCACATTTAGACAGAGGGTGTTAGAGAGGGTGTGTATGGGGCTGAGGGAGAGGAGGAGGAGGAGAGAGCTAGAAGCCAGTTGATTTACATCATAGTCATTTGTGGTCTGAGAGTGTGCTCTTTTTTTCCTGAAAACCCCAGAGTGAGGCAAATAGCAACAGGCTGGACTGCTGCTGTAACAGTCGACTCTTAATCCAACATAAGGAGTAATTAGATATGAAGGCAGGAAATAAACTCCTGATAAGATGATGCATATGTTGCTTTCCAAAGAAATGCAGCTGTCATTTGCAAACAAAGATCTTTCCCTTGAGTTTCTCTCTGCTGACATTGGAGAAAACTTGAGAAACCATTGTACAGTGTTGATCACCTGATGCATATATGTCTATGGTCGGTCAGCTGATGTAGATTTCCTGTGACCTGATGTTTTCAATCACCTCACCCGCTCACTACCATGTGACCATCTAACACACGCGCACACAGTAACATCCACTCTGTCTCCCACTGACGTCAAGGCAAGCACCCGGTGGTCTCTGCGGAAAAGGAGGCCCAGCATCTGCCCTGTGGCCACCATGGGACAATATGAGCCCTGGACTCGCCTGGCAGGCTGCTGGGTGCTTCAGCCGCACAGAACCCACAGAGCGCTCAGAAACAAAAGCAAGCGACGTGGGAGGCTTTACCCTCCCTGCTCCACAAAAGCCAGGGGAAAAGAAAGAACATTTCCTGCCCCTACACCCCACCCTCACTGACTCGCATCCTTCGTCATTACCACAAACAAATATAGCGGAAGACGAACAGGCACAGCTCTCTGTAGTTGTATTTTTCAGATTCTCCAGCCACAAAAGAGAGATTTTGCATTCAAAAAGGCCCCTGAAGAAAAATGTAAGAGCACACTCTTGCGCGAACATCAATGAACACATTGACTCTTTCCTCGTCCAGAACACATACGGTGCCTGCTGCTGAGGAAGGCCACTGTTGTGAAGTCCAGGCAGCACACTTAAGTACAGCAGACACAAACAGAAGCAGTATTTGCCGCCTCTGGTTATGGTATCGATATTGCCTTGGCTCTATTTATTCTTCTATTCTCCTCTTCTATTTCCAGCTGTGAAGCTCATATGCTCAAAAAGAAAGCACACATGCCTGGAAGTGTCATTGTTTTTTGTCATGATAGTTATCATCCTTTATTCACAATGTTGCTTCTTTACCTGTATCTACTAAAATAAACACCACTATTTATTTAAGTTTCAAAACATTTAACTATCTAACATGGAAAGTTATTTTTACAAGATGCAGTGCAAGAATGACAAGAGTCAAGTGTTCAAATATTTGAGGTGCTTCAAATCAGTACTCAAGGGAGAGAGAGGGGAGTACAGGAGAAAGCAGCGGGGGTGAAAAAGTGACAGCAGGACTGAATGAGACAAGGGGAGGGGGGGAGGGGGGGGAGGGGGGGGGGGGGGTGTTGACCGAGGGGTGAAAGCCGGACAGGAAAAAGCTGTTGGCCTTGCATTTCCGCCTGGTGGCACCTCGCAGGGCCAATTTGAGCCCTAAATGTGAAGGTGGTGACCCCGCGGGCCCAGGGGGCGGCCAGGCAAGGGGAGTGGGGTGTGGGTGGGTTAGAGCCTCTGTCTCACTGCTTTATGTCATGATATGATGAGTTGTCACAACAGCTTGCGGGGCGCTAATGAGCTGTAGTGAGGCCGGGCAGGGAAAGGAGGCTAGTGAGGGAAGTGTGGAGAAAGATGTGGGGATGACAGTGCGGTGATGGATCGGGGTCCTCTCAGGCCTCCAAATTCCAAAGCAAGCAGAAAAAGCTGCCAGCGGGCCCTGAGCCTCTTCCAGAACATGCAAGTGGCCCATGTCCAAGGCACATGGAGTGACACCACACAGAATAAACACACACACACACACACACACACACACACAAGAGCAACACAGGGGAGTTAGGGAAAGTATCAGTAAGGGTGGGAGTCTGTATGTGCACACTGTTTGATTAGAACAAAACGAAAAGTACAAACTGTGCTGCCACTGTTCTAATGAATCATTTGGTAACGTTCAATGTCGTCCTGGTAAAATCTGTGATTTGACATGCATGACGGCTGACTTCCTTTGAGAGGTATAGAGTGCCCCCCCCCTCAAGGCTAAAGATCTTCATCTCCAAGCAAACTCCATATCTTACCAACCAATGTTCTCACACACACACACACACACACACTGGTAGCACTCAGTCAAATCAGTCCTCAGATTCAAGCAGACAATCTAAAAGGAATACTTAGAGATTAACAGTAATGGAATATGAAATGCTCCAACAAATTAAAGGCTTATCAGAGCCATGATCCTCCAGCATACCATCCTGATTAAAAAACCCTGCTACATTTCAGAAATAATATTTCTTGGTTAATCAGGAGAGAGAGAGAGAGAGAGAGAGAGAGAGATAGAGAGAGAGAGAGAGATAGAGGAAAAAAACCACAATATAAAGAACCTGGGAATTATAGGAGAGGGGGAGGAAAAGGATTTAAAAAGCAGATATGGAGGTGTTGATCAGTTTTCTCTTGCAGAGAAGATGCGTCTCTGAGGGCAAGGGGCTCCCGAGACCACAGTATATTTAAAAGTTAATCTATTCACTTTGCTGCAGTGACATGCCGACTGCTTGATCAGAGCACTGAACAAAAATATTATGTGGGCCAGAGCCTTTGCTCCCCTTCCTCCTGCTCTCTTCGCTAGCACTCAAGTCGTTCGTCACCATTTATTTTTGCTTCCCATCTTTGATAGTCGGCACATCAAATAGAATCGCAGAAAGGACATGTTCTGATATGTCACAGATAAATAAAACTGCGCACAAATAGCTTAAATAGGAAGTGTTTTTTGCTAGAACTGTTGTATTCTGTGAAGACAAATCGCCTCTTAGACGCACGTGTGTTAACGCTTTCTCTTTTCAATGTAAACAGCCTCTTGAGCTCTCATACCTGAGTTAAAGGGGGTGGGGGTGAGAGAGAGAGGGGGGGGGGGTTCTCTGAGAGGTGATATTGTATCACAGTGTTAAGAGCCAGACTGAATTCTGCCTTTTGAAATGCAATCAGCCCCTCAGAATTTCAGTTGAAAGCCAGGCAATTAAGAATTTGAATTGGGTGGCAACATTAACAAAGGAATATGTTAATCTGTGAGGTTATTGAAATCTTATTTTACATTTCATGGTTAAGACATGAGCTTGATCAAATAATGTTTTGTCAAGTAAATAATATTGCTCTCGAGAGAATCGTGTTCCTGAAAATGTACTTTTTCCAATTCATTTAGACGTAGTGTTTATAATGTTTAATAAGGCCTCAATTTCAGACCATTAAAAATAAATTATATTTAAGTGTATGACAACAGTCTGTCTTGTCAATTTCAAGGTTTAAGCAATTAGCATGTGTAATATCATTAGCATGCGTATATATGTACACACAGGCAAAATGCTGCAAAACACACACAGGCGCAAAACTTTTCCACATGGCAGAACGCAGGCTTTAAAAACCAGATGACCACAACTCAATTGGGCCAGATATTAACCCCCTCCCTTCCCCTGCACCTGCCTCCTACCGACCTGCGCCACAACAACAACCTGTCATGCTAAAAGCCTTCAGTAGTGAGTAAAAGCGGAGACAGCGAAGAAGCAGGGGAGCAGTGCTGTTACTCACCCAGCTGCTCAGATTGAGGTGCCAGCAGCCCACCTGCTGGAGGAGAGAGAGCCCGGGGCCCAGGACTCCTGCCTTGGCTCCCGTCTCCTCCGGCCCGGCTGGAGCTCCATCCCGCGGGTACATGACCCCCTCAGTCCCACCCCTGCCCCCGTCTCCTCCTCCTCCTCCTTCCACCTGGGCCCCCCAGCTCCTCCTTTCCCTCTCTCTACGCCGGGGAGAAGCCCTTTCGCTTCTCTTGGCCGCTTCTCTCCTCCACTTTTCCTCCTTCTTTGTCTGTTTCTGCCTTGGCTCCTTCCTCCGCTGAGTGCGAGTGTGTTGCTGGGCATGTGTGTGTGCGCGTGTGTGTTTATCGTCCCCGCTCTCTTTGCATTTGGCGCTGCGGCCGGCTGACCATTGTTCCCTCAGGTTTTGTCATTTGAGTGCGTCTATCTCTTGAAGCTTCTAGAGCAGGCTCAGGGTCTAAGGCCTCCTTCCCCCCATAAACACACACTCACACACACTGTCACCACAATCATCCCCACCCACCCACAACCATCCTTTTGAGAAAAAAAAAAGTCTCCAAAATCCTTCACTCTAACCACAGAAGCCTTGCTCTTAGCGGCCAGAAGTCTCCTCTTCTTTCTCAGTGAAAGTTTTGATGCCGGTGACAAGAAGTAGTGAGAGCCAGAATGTGGACAGAGAGAAGGAAAAATTAATATGAGCAGCTTTTGAGCACTGCAGCCGCCTTCCCACAAGCAATTAAGAAAAAATATATATACTCGCAAACATACACACACACACACTTTAAAAAAAACTCTTATTACCCAAATCCCTGCTGTAAGTTGGGTCTGTGTATGTGTTTCTTAGAGTATGTGTGTGTATGTGTGTGGGCTCTGCTGTGCCTCCAGGATGCCCAGAGACGAACTGGCAGCTTGAAAAGCTTTGGCTACAAGGTAAAGTGAGCAAGGCGAGAGAAGGAAACAAAGAGGAGAGAGCAGGAGAGCGAGAGAGATAGAAGGAGGGGAAAAAAAGAAAAAGAAACAAGACACAACAACATCCACAAAGGGAGGGCAGGCTCAGCAAAGTGTGGCCAACAGTCACTTTATCTGTCTGATGCTGACAGTCCCTTCTTCATAAACACTTTCCGAGAAGGGGGGGATTGGGGGGGGGTGAGAGAGAGAGTGAGAGAGAAAAAGTCTTCAATCTGACATGGACATGCTACCTCTGGTCGCTATATCTTTTTTTTTTTCTTCCTCTTTCTTCCTTTCACCCTTCTTCTAAACAATACCTCAGAGTGGAGAATAATTCTACTCTTAACATTCCCCCCCTCCCTCAACTCTATCTCCATTCAAGGTTCATGTGAACAAGGCCTCGAGCCTCGACTCCCCATTCTCTTTTTCTCAGAAACTGTTTCACCTTTAAATCTATTCTTGTTCTTCTTCTGAATGCTGGAGTCAAATGGTAAGCTTCACGTGGTCAAGATGATCTTCGACAAGCGTAAAGACATTTATGAGATCTGTTTGCCATCAGTGCAAACACAGATAAGATGAATTAAAGGAAGATTTCATCAAACATTCATTTGCACTCGTTATTCTAGAAAACTATACATTTTCTTAAAATTTGCTACATTGTTTGATTAAAAAAAATATGTAATTTTATTAAAACCTTAGTAACAAATATTATAAAATCTTGGTCCAGATATAGCTGAGAGAAAATATTTTCTCCCAAATTAAAGATGTAATATTAGAGAAATATGATCTAAATACATAATAAAAAAGGAACAAGGAAAATCAATGATTTTAAAACTACATCAGATAAAGAATTAATATTTTTCATGGGAACTTAAAATAATCACATATGAGAAATTCTGGCAACAAAATAAACTGTTTCCACACGTGAGAACAAATTTCATTCTTACATCCTACAATTAACTTAACTTGTCATCCTTTAATTACCTTTTATAACCTCCAACAACCTGAATCTGTTTAATGACCATGACAAATTAAATATTTATGGAATAAATTATTTTCATCTAAGCGCAGTGGTATTCAATATATTTTTAATAGAAGCTGATGAAGGTTATTGATGAAGAAAAATACAAAAAAATGAACCAAAAAGAGGGAATTTTAGAAATGCTGATAATAAATGGGAAAAAATCCTTTGAAAATGAGGTCAATGAAACAGGGAGATTAATGTTTTTCAGCTCTATTAAAGCCTTTTAAAAGTTGGCAACAAGAACAACAAAAAAAACTTAGAGACTTTTCTCTTAATACGCTTTTCCTTTCTTTTTTCTGCTGTACTTGTATGTACAGCCTCTCTGTCACTTTTAGTACCCTGCTCTTCCCCTGGCCTGCAGCAGGCAGTCCTGAGGCCCATAAAGCCAAAACAAAGCCCTGGGAATGTCCTTTACACAGCTTGGACAATAGCGCTGGGGCTCCAGTTTGACAAGTAAAAGAGCCCCGACAAGGCGGTGGCTAATTGCCTGCCCTCCCTCCATTCAGCCGGCCTGCCACACTCCTGCCATCTCCTTTTGTCCCACGTGCACTTTCTTAAGTAAACTGCCAGTTCGCCAGCAAGTGATGGACAGCTCCCAATCACACAGCCACAATGGCATCAACGCCAACAACACAAGAGAGCAGAGGGGGGATAAAAAAAATACTCTATTCAAAACCACTGTCTAAGATGTTCGCACGAGACGCAAAAGTGTGTAAGAAAAGAGGGGAGAAAAAAAAGGGAGGACAAAAACTTTTACAAACACGGAAACACAACGGCCTATGACCTTTACAAATTCAGTATTTTCTCAGATAAATTTGAACAGTGTAGAATAAAACAGCAGAGAAAATACTATAAAAGCACACACTTCAAAGTGCTGCTTCTCTTCTTTTAACATTTACTGTAATAATTACACTATAATTATGTCATGTTCACATATCATGTTTGATTAAAAATTACAGAAGCTTTAAGATTTTAGACATGAGCTATAAAATAAATATTAACCCCTAATGTATTAATGTTAAAAGAATGACAGGAACAGCAGGTGTGACAACGAGCAAAATCACTCAAATGTACATGTTAATTCAACATATAATATTTCAACTTGCTTAAATATAAATAATGCCAGTTATTAAATCATATTTGTATAATTGTCTTTTACTATACAATGAACAATAATCATATTTAGTTTGATGTCTTAGAATAATACACCCCTGTCAGGCTGTCAAGACAAAGCAATCAAACAATGCCTTTCATTATCCAAATTGTCAATCTGTCACTTAGCAACATAAGTGTTATAAATTGCCAAACGGAGCCCAGAAAAATATCCAATGAATAAATTCAATCACAACATAATATTTAAAACCAAACAAGCAATATAAAATAAAGCACAGCTGTAATTAAAATGTTGAAAAGTCTTACCATTTAAAAGAGCTGTATTTGGGATGCTGCTCGGTTCCTGGTTAAAACAAGCATGCTGGCACTCGTGGTAGTGCACAGACTCCAAGCAGACTCCCACCACCATGTCAGCCACTAATCCACTGGGGGGCAGCACCTCATCTACGGCAACCCCCTCGCTAACACCCGATGGGTTAAGCCGATAAGAGAGCGGCCGGAGGACCGGGCGAGAGCCAAGGTATGCTGGAGCGACTTAGGACGGCAGCCCCTGAGGTCCCAGAGCGGAGAGGACCACGGACGTGCGGCCAGAGCTGGCTGTTCACTCTCAGCCCCCTCATGCATTCAAACACGCACTCAGGCTGCGCTGCTCTTCTCCGCGTCTGACCGGGACTCCCTCTTTCCCCCTCGCCCATCTTCATATCCCCCCTAATAAGCTCTTTTGTGACCATCTCTCTTTCTTTGATAAGTTGAAAGAACAACAAAAAGAGGGAGAGAAAGAGAGAGGCTTTCATTCAGCAGCTTGGCAGACATAAAGGTAGTGGAGTGCCGTCTATAGGAGTTGCCCTAACTTGGCTAAACTCAAGCAGCGGGGTGTCTCTCGTCATGTCATTAATCCCCAAAACTAGCCACGCTCCATTCACCCCTAGTCACACTAAATTAAATGCAAAATCAAAAACACAAACGCTGGGCAGAAAAAGTGTCAGGAAAAAAAAAAAGGCTAGAGAAAGCATTCCAATCCAGGGCAAAGGGTGTGTGGCGTTGCAGCCACGTTGCCCCTCAGTCCTGCCCGCCGGTAGCCCCAATTTTTGATGTAAGACGCCCCGAAAAAACACAGTCACACAAAAGACAAAAAAACCCTGACATTTATCACCAAAAGAGCCTGTCATTGAAGTGCAGCTTTTGCACCTCCATCTCTCCTGCCTTAACTCTTTTAAGACAACTGAGGAGGGAAAAGCAACCCCAACTCCAAAGTCAAACCTGCCAGACAACAAGCCAACAACAGCAGTTAAAACAATACCAAAAAATACCAATAAATGGAAACAAGCCCTGTATGGTTTTGCAGGAGAGCTGGCAATAGAAAAATTCAACCCGGCCAACTGGTGGCTTGAAGAGAGGAAGCCCACTCTTAAAGCCGTGATCCGACCATCCACTATACCACCGCTGTGAGCCTTTTAACCACAGCAGAAAAAAAATACTATTGATCTTCAAATGGTGATAATTGAAAAGATCAAAACGATTAAACAAAAAAAAAATATCAAGAATGTGCTGACTTACCATGTTGTGCTCCTTTTTTGTTGCAAGTTTTTGTTTAAATAAAAAAAAATATATATTTGCTCAAAGATGCAGCATTGGAGGTGTCAGATTTTCGTAGCCGTCTCTTGATCGTATTACTTCCACAGTCCTGGTTTCCAATGCGTCTGAACTTTTTCCCTTTCTCTTTTATTTTGTTTGTGGTACCTAGCCTTTTTTTCCCCTGCTTAAGACTTTAAAAGCCTTCAGCTCAGCAAAGCAGCACAAATTATCTTGCCACCTTGCTCAGCTCTGATGCTTTGGCCGCTAACTTTGGAAGGCCCTTTACTACTGCATCAAAATTAGCATTGTCAAAGCAGTTAATGAATATTAATATTGTATTTGTCATTGGAGCTGGCCCATTGCTGAACTCCAAGTCATCCATCAGGGACAAGATTAAGCACACAATTATTTCTGACTGACAGGGACCAAATCTGGAAGATTTTTTTTTTCCTCCAACAATTTAAAGAAAAAGACACAACATCATCTTAAGGTACCTCCCATGAGACGAGACAAGATTAATACACTTTTAATGAAGCAAGATTTCATGGTGCATGAACAGCAGGAACCTCAAGAAAAAAAAAAGAGAGGAATATAGAAATATTTTACCTCTAAATTTTAACAGTTTTTTGAAGGATTCAAATAATTAATTACAAAAATTTTTCAAGAAGGTAGACAATTTTTTTAATTCAAAGAACATTCTTTTTTTTCTTTTGATGAAATACAATGGATTTATTATCCTTGATTTTCTTTTTATTCTCCAAGACATGGATTTGATTTTTCACCTTTTGTTGGAGCACAAGAGACATAAGACGTACAAGCGCTGCACCGCAAACAGCTCTGGCGCTAAATTTAACATGAAACATTCATTAAAAAGCCTGGACCTCCAGCGCTCTTGGCGGAGCCCGACGGAGCAACCGACCGCTGAGGACCACACAGGCAGCCTGCATCAGCACCACCCGCTGCAGCATTTCAGCTCCATCCAGCAGCTTTCTCCCTGCTCCGCCACCCGCTTCCCACAGAACGGCTTCACACTAGGAAGCGCGGCTCTGTCACACACGGCTCTCTGCACAATTTTCCAAACTGTCATCAAATATGTCACAACGCACAAATTTAAACCCTTTCTAAATAATGATGCCGTTTCAATTTCTCCGGCGAGAAATATGTCTGGAATTCCTTAATAAATATAATTTCTTCTGGTAAAACAGATTCCATTTTTGCCTGAACCAAAAGCATTCCTACCTGCACCTTCCTTGATAAATTAAGCAGATGACATTTCATCTATTTCACTCTTCTGACCCCTTAGCATCGCAGTATCTTCTGCATGATTTTGAAAAGAAAACACTTTTCTCTTTACTCACATACTGTTAATTCTGAGCAGCACAGAGTCAAGCTTCGCATCCATTTTCCACAATTATTTGATTAGTTCTCTCTCTGATGACTTTAAATCAGGGGAACGGCCGAATGCAAAGTCTTATTCGGGCCATATTAAAACCTATTTTCTGTTTGCGCCCTTCATAAGAATATAACTATAAAATAAAGGGGACAGCATTGAGGGGGTTTGCAGGAAAAAAATGGCAGATGTGGGGCACTAATGCCAGTGAATTGGTGTGAGTGTAGGGGTCAAGCTGCGGGCTCACCTTAGAGCGCCGGGCCCCTGCCGACCACCCTGCAGGCTCCCTAATACCATTAGCAACCCTTAGATGAACATACTAAATTGGCCTTTTGTTCTCCTGGTGCCGATCCGGCCTCACCAACCCACTGGTATCACGGCACAAAATACAGATGGTGTTGCCGTTTTCTTAAATGAATAGCGCGCATAAGAAAGCGCTCCATTTTCATGATTCGTCCTAACTCCAAAAGCCGTCGGCATTGCCGGATTTTTTTTTTTTTTTTGGTTTTCCAGTGCGCTGCTCACATTTAAAACTCAAGATATCACTTCAAAATAATTTTTTATAAATGTACTTAAAATGTTTCATATAATAATATATAATTATACACAAGATTTGATTATATTTGCAGGATCTCACCACAAGAAGATTAATAAATTAGATGTATTTCCATTCAGAAGTCAAAAATGATAAATTCAATAGATTTATGAGACAAAACTGATTTAAACAAAAATAAATTGCAATTTTCTTATTACACTAATTTGAGCATCATAAGAAGTATTTTGAGCTAGAATATTTAAATGATTCGTTGCTCAAAATAACAAATAAAATAATAACAAATAAAATAAAAACATTAATTAACATTAATAAATAATGCCTTTATAATACAAGCACTAAAAATATGGACATAAAATATAGATATTAACAATTTAATGACTGCAAAGGAATGTTGGCAATTAAATTCTTAATAAACAAATGATCTTTTAATTGTTGTGACACAAGCACAGACACTGATTAAGTGCTCACACGAGGCAGTCTATGGAAACAGGCACCGAACACACAATCCCACCGCAGCTTAATTCAAGTTGAGAGCCTGAAACAGGTCCAATCTAGGTGAGGAGGAGAGAAGGGAAGAGAGAGAACGAGAGGGAGCAGAGCAGGCAGCTCTGTGGCCCAGCGTGATCACATCAGCGCTAGTATCAAATTAACTCGGCGACTTTGAAACTTATTGATCTGCTATTAAGACACTAGTGAACTTGATGAAGTGAGTGCTGTAGGTGACTCTGGGACTTCAAAGTCTCGCACCAGCCACATAAAACAAGCCACTTTGATCCCCGCTCCGCTCCTCGGATCTGGAGAGGGGGCTTCAGAGGAACCCCCAATTCTACTCTCCTCTCTTCTCTCGCTCACCCCGAAGCCCGGGCTCCAGCTCTCTCTTTCCCTTTTCCACGTCTATACTGATGCCCCGAGAACCGACGAAGCACCGGTGCCACACAATGTTCAATCACACTACGTTTTACACAACAGTCAGCAAGTTGAGAGCATAGTAGTGTACAGTGCTGGAGACAGATCAGCTTTCTGATTCACTGAGAAATAATAAACCAACACACACACACGCACACACACACACACAGAAAATGCAATATGATGTCAAAACAACTACTAGAATACAGCGGCCATCTAAGCGTATTGGCATTAAAATTCAGTGTCGATAAGAAGGGGATTCTTCATGCCAAATACAGCATGTAATAAGGTCGGCGATGAGAGAGACAATGCAGAGTGGGAGATAGCAGCACCATTGTGTGGTGAATACATCCCCCTCTTCGCTTAAGGCAAGTCTTCCCACTACATTAAATACTGTGTGCTGCCAATCACACCTGCCTTTTTTTTCATTTTGTGCCACTGGGTGGAGGTAGTAGTTAATGTTTTCAACACGCACCGTATCACTATAATATACCGGAGCAGACACAAATCAAAACCGGCCTGCAGAATACTTGTCCTCTCTGGCAGCTATAACCATTATGAGACAAATGTTAAAAATAACAACAACAAAAAAACCGAGAAAAAACAAACAAACAAAAATAAATCTGTTTTCCTCCTTGTTTTGCAAGCAGACGGCCTGCAGAGCTGTGAAACTAAATCTCAAGTTTTCCCTCCAGTGAGCTGCTAACTTAGCAGGACTGAGTAAAATAAATATTAACGGCTAAATTAATCATCGGCAGGACAGTGTTTGCGCTCAGGCTCCAGTGCTCACAGGCAGGGTGTGTGTATGTGTGTGTGTGTGTGTGTGTGTGTGTTTGTGTGCGAGTGTGTCTGCACTTGGAGTGCCGGGGCTAAGCTGCGTCTGTTTAATTAAGAGGGGTAAAACAGATGACAAATGCGAGACAGTTAAACATTTAATGTGTGCTTATCTCCCCCCTCATTTATTTAGTTGGGAGAGATTCAGAGTGGGTGGCGTTTAAGAGTGATGCGCCGGCGAAACGCTGGTGGAATTAGAACGCAGCCCTGTGACAAGTCAGCAAGCAACACACAGCCATTTCCTGACAATTGTTTTGACGTTTCGCAACTTAATTCTGTTTGATGAAAAAGAAAGGGATTACGTGATAAATCAAATAAACCCAAATACGGATTCTGCTACACAGCTGTTTGTCAAAAGCAAAAATAAATAAATGAGTTTTAACGTAAATGACACAGTGTCACTTAATTATGGATATAGTATTTTTAGCAGCATTGCCTAAATTGTCAAAATAACCCATGCAATTAAAAATGCAACTGTTTCAAAGGCCTACTTTCTCCTTCATTTCACCTGACAAAGATTACATTTTTTTTTGTGTGTGTGTGTGTGTGTGTGTGTGTGTGTGTGGATGATCCCCATTGTGTATCTGGTGCTGATGCACATTGCCTAGAGTCAATGTCAAATCCCAGCTCCAATAGTCCCGCAAAAAATACAGAACGAACAGTGCCCGCGGCGCACACATCCCTTTACTCAACCCACTTGCAATATCTCACCCAAAGTTATCGCTTCCAATGTGACAACGTTAAAATGAAAAACAAAAAAAATATATTATATATATTTATATATAGAGAGTGAGATAAAAATGGGTGGCAGGGGTGGGGGGTGGTGGTTGGGGGAAAGAGAAGCTGAAGTTAAAAAAGCAAAAAGAGGGAGAGGGAGAAAAAGAAGAAAAGGAGGAGGAGGAGGAGGTAGAGGAGGGAACAAAAAGCCCTGTGCCACGAGCATATATAAGAGAAACCTTCACCAATTAGTGGGGAGAAACGGGAGAGGGAGCTGCCGCGGCGTCGGCACTCAAAGAGCCAGGCCTCGCGGCGAAGCTGTCATGTCGGCAGGATTGATCAACAGGCCTGCTATTTCTAATGGCATGTTGTCATGAAGCTGCAGCCATGGGGAGCCACCTGCCTCAGTCCTCGCACAGCACTCTGTGTGTATGTGTGTGTGCATGTGTGTGTGTGTGTGTGTGTGTGTGTGTGCGTGCGTGACACATGGGGTTGGGGGTACTGCAGCAGCCATACCTATTCTGTGCCCATATATCTTTTACTAACAATTTGAAAACAGCCTAGAATCCTCCTCCCACTCTCTGGCAGTCTACCTTGCCTTTCCCTGAAGGTGGAAGAAATGTGCCATCCTGGATCGTTCTTTATTCTCACACAGCAGAGCCGAGCTATTGTAAAATCCAATACAATGGATACAAAATGTATACTGCGCCGTGTGGAGGGAAAATGTAAATGAAAGCGAAAGGTTGAGGTAGTCTCACAATAAAAATAGTAATTCAGTCCAAATACAAATCCTGCCTTTATCTATTCTTTTTGATCAATTTCACTTCATTCATGGAGAATATTTTCACTGCTCGCCAAATTAATTCCTCAGTCGTACACTATAAAACAGTACATTACATGGGTAAAGCTATCCGAGTTATCATCTGAAAACCATTGCATTTGATTATAGCTCATTTCCTTTGTATATATATAAAAAAAGCTGTCAAATAAATCGGCAGACAATAGAAACTCGTCTGCAAAATGCCATCGAAGGAAAAGCACAATAAGACACAAGGAAATTGCTTTATAAAAAAATCAGTCACGTTATCCTCATTTTTCAGTAATGCGGCAACAAAAAAAAGAAAGAAAACCCGAAGGCTTGCTTCGTTTTTAGCCTCGGCGGCCAAACAAGCCCGAGCCTCGCCAACAATAAAAAAGTCAAATAAAAGTTACAGAACTTGAGAGTTCAAGGTAGCGCGGGTTACTTGGAGTGCGTGTCACGTACAGTTAACCTTTTTATCGGGCATGCCTGTGGTCTCATCAGTCGATGAAATTCTTTGCCCGCGGCGGTGGCTTAGCCGAGGGACACGGACCAATAGAAAAATATTTCATTGTGTTAGCATTTCAAATGGCGAGTGGAAGGTGGAGAGGAGGGCATTTGGAGGGGCGGTGGGGGAAGAAGCTCTAACCGATCGTTGCCAGCGGAATTAATTGCCTATTCTGAGAATAATGTCCCTTATCCACGATCCTCGGAGGGCCCAACGCTAGCAGAGGCCACTTTTTTTTTGTTTGGTGTCTTCAAAAAGAAGAGCGCTTAGGGGTACTGGCCGTATAAGGGTTTAGCTCCGTCCCCTTTAGGCCGGGGAAAAATAATCAGAAGCACTGAACCAAACTCAACTAATCCGTACCCCAATTAAAAACGCAGAATCCATTGCACCTTTACGTTAATGTGAATTGATAAAGAAATACTTTCAAATTAATTGTGCATTTCATAAAAAATTGGCAGATTCTGACTAACAATTTGATTATTAGATAAAATTCATTTTAAGAGAAAGAACATGAGAAAGTAGAGCGACTACGTTTGGCTTTCAGCCAGCGCTCGATAAATGGCTCAAGATGGAGCGACCCCGGTGGTGCTTCTATCCCTTTATTTAAGGGGATTTAAGTTCAGGCTCTGTTAGACATTGGCCAAGCATATGCAATGACCCTAACCGATATTGGTGCATCTTTTAGCCACATCTTAATCTAACCTTTATAAAGCTCTGTGGCTTTTCAAACTCAAAACAGCATTAAGAACGAGCATTGTTTAGAGTGAAGAAGGAGGCAGCCCTGGGAGACGACTCCACAAGAAAAGCTGGGCCCGAGCCCTCTGGAAAAACAGCTGCTTATGCACTCCAATCAGTGGGAAAACAAAACCAAAACCCAACTGCTAAGAAATAGGGGGGGGGGGGGGGGGGGGGGGGATACATTTTTTTTTTTTTTTTTTTTGGAGGTGGAGGGGGCATCCAAAATGCTCCATCCCGCCATATCGACCTCTACGGGCCTGTTCGTGCTTGGTGTCGATTTCATCCCTCGGCAGATGGACGGGCGAATTCGCAGCAGTCCCCATTACACGCCTCTCCTCCGCTCATTGTGAATTCAGTCAACGAAGTCAATCTTATTAACTTCCGCGCCGGTTCACACATGACATTTTCTTCAATTTTCTCGCTGACATCAAAAACATCAATTAGCAGCTCGAAAATGGGAAGGAGCGAATGACAGAGTCCGATAACGCCGACTTATTTGAAGCCGAGGGTAAATCTATTCTCCAGTTTTGAATGTGTTCATTACAATTGCATTTTCAAAGAAGACCTCCAAATAGCAAAGAAATTAAATTTATCTCCTAGAAATGTCCAGAAATTGTTTTTTTCCCTCCCTCCCTCTTTCTTTTTTTTTTTTTTTTTTAATCCCGTGTCTATCTCTCAGCCTCAGTGGGTGACACAAAACATTGTGGTGCTGCATTTTCTTTTTCTCATTAGAACAGATCACAACTCCCACAGAAGTTGAAACCCTATACTGTAACCTCAAGTGTAACCCGTAAAAATTATTTTAAAAGGAGTCCAACATTTCTTTAGGAAGAAAAGGAAGCAATGAAGGAGCGTGCGAGGGACCTACAGTTTTAACAAAAATACCAGACGATGATAAATGCAGTATCTATTTTTACCCTACGAGGGGAGCTATTATCAGATTAAAGAAACAAAATGCTTTATAGGGGGAAAAAATGCTACATCGCTTGCTATTTTTTTGTGTATTTATCAATGTTACAAAATCAAACATCACAAGAGCATTTATCATTTGATTTATAGACGCATTAAAGTTTAAATAAATTTAAAAAATGTTTTGTCCTGGAGCAATATTATCAGATGATGTAAATAGGTAAAATACAAAAAAAATCTTATATATATATATTACACATATATATTTAGGACATAAACTATTTAAAAATATATTCCTAAATATATTTATTATATTATATGAAGTTATATACTTGAAATCGTGTATATTAATAATTAAAGAGAAGAATTCATCCTCTTAAAAAAATAATGGTTTTTCAGTTTTTTTGCAATTCATAATCATGTTGGCCAACTTTAAGATTTTTTTTCTAATCTACTTATTCTGTTTATGTGTATTTTTGCAGTGTCAAACTGCCAAAAACCCAACTTCCATCTAAACTACCATTTTATCCACAGCCTCATTGATCCTGCTGCTCCAACATCACGGTTACATCAAAATGTGAAACACAAACCTTCACATTAATGAAGCTCTCTCATGGCTCAACTCTTCTGCCTCTCATCGCTGGCGAACGTGTAACTCAATAAACCTCGGCCAGTAACCTTTAAGTAAAAGGCTATTTTTTGCCGATATCCAAACATTGTCAGACGGCTTCCTCATGCTTGAGTTACATCTCCGAGGGGGTGAACAAAAGCAACTTTAGTGGCTGTGGAAAGACACTCATAATGTGGGGAAAGGGGGGGGGTCGCATACGGAGCCGTGCGGATCACGTTCCTCCGGCCCATTGATTTCTGATCTTTTGACATTATTTAGTTGCTTTTTATTTTCTTCCCCGTCTTTTATTCCATGTCACAAAAGACAGAAATGTCCAAACAAGTGATGTTAGGAATATCTACTATCTGTCAAAAGAGCAGGCTTTTCCCGGCATTAAAGAGACCAAATGCTCTGACGCAGTGCCGAGAATCGGGGAGATGAAAATATCACTCTTTATAATGGAGGCTAATCAGATTTCGGATGCTGTTTGCCTTCTAGCTAAAAGGAGATGGAAACGCGCGGAGCTATAGGCCTGTAACCAATACACTCCTAGTTCACTGCCGTCGTGACCTCATGACAAAAGACCTGTGCGTTCTCTCCCTCACATCTGATCTACAGCAAACATACAGCCAAGAAAAATGGGTCACACTGTCAAAATCTAAAAATATATAAATGTAATTTTTATCATCACTTTTGTGTTAAATACACATGGCCGAAGGGACAAAGCGAACAGAGAAAGACGAGGGGAAGCATCTGTAATACGGCTGTCGGCTGAATGTTGAACACACAGTAGTGATCAGTTCCATTAAGCAGGGATTTGATCATCTCCCCCGTGCGCATCACTGCCCGGCTTCAGATTAGATCACTGTGAAAATGGTCAAATGGTGTGTTTATCTCTCTGTAATTATTTTGATGCAGATGACAGAGATTGGTTGTTTGCATGTGGCTTGATGAGTGTGCACAGTGTGAGCCAAGACATGCACACACACACACACACACACATATACACACACAGGCATGGAAAAGAGCTGAATGGTTCCTCTCGATGCCATTAACCCATTAGATAGTTTCAACAAAGGCCCGAAAAAATGTTTTACATGCGAGGAGAGGAGAAAAAAAAGGCAGAGCACAGTGAGCATGCAATTACTGCGCCATATTCCTTAAGTTATGACTAATATTAATGTTCTTGTTGGGTGACACAAATGGATTTTTAATGAGATTGAAAGAGAAAACCCCAGGCAACAAAGGAACGTGTTGAGCTACCATTATAGATACAACCAAAGTAAGAAAAGACCATTGCACACATGTTATTTCATAGTACTTTGATGGTAAAAGTTAAACAATTTGTTCTCCCCCTATTGAAGAAAAACATTGTCAGCACTGGAGAGACAAGTTAGAGCCTTTATAGTTAACTGACACAACAATGGGCTATTTAGGAAAAACACAAATCGCATTTTTAAAATGTTGGCGTCAGTGATGATTTCACAATTTTGAATTTTTGGAACCGGAAATAATTTGCAGGACAACTCTCCTGCCTCGTGCCTTTACTACTTGAAAGAGATATTTCTGCATTTCCAGCTGCTGTTGCACTCAGGATGCCTGTCAACCATGTGGAGACCTTGAGTATATTGGTCTTAATCCTGTGGGATAACTTTAAAGATCCGCTGCATACTGTTCCCGAGCTGATAAAAATTCAGAGTTACATGAGATCGTCTGTGCGATGGATCCTTTCACTCATGCCCCTCGTTCTCAATCATCACCTCCATTTTCACTTCACTCGAGTTAGGCTGTGTCACTAGATTACTGGCCCTCCGTATCTACCTTTCCAATTACTTTTAAGAGTTTCGGATGGACAAATTTGTGCTTTCATGTCCTGTGTTAGCAGATGAGTCGCTGCTTCTGGCCATGAAAGGAGAGTTTTTAATGAGCTGAGGTGAGGTTAATTGGTTCGCTAAGATCCTGCGAGTCATGTGCCTCTATATGAAATTAAGTCCATTTCCTGGAGTTTCCCTGGACATATTTAATAACAAACACTTCAGTCCAATTTTCATTTCCCATGGAGAGGAGAGGAGGGAGGGGGTACAGGGAACAGGCGGAGGAGAGGTGTTTGGTTGTTTGTGTTCGTGTTATTTGCCTTTGCTGCCCTACACTGTAAATGCTATTTGTGGTTGGGTTTCTTCAAATACTGATGGAGTAATGCCAGCTCCAATTCAGAATTCCTATTAAAAGTTTCATCACTTACAAAACGGAAATAAAGTTTTCTACATGTACCTGAAAGCTATTTACCAGCTAATACTCTCAGTACACAAGTTGGACACTGTAAATTGTATTTTAAATGAATGTGCTTAGTACACATCACATACTGTAGACATGATTTTTGTGAGTATTATGATATTACCATCAGAAACATTGAGTGCCTGCATACATCAATAATTAGTGGAAATATCTTCTTTTTTTTTTTTTTTTAGGAAAACACTTTTAGATTAATTAATTTCAATTTAAATGTATATTTTGAACAGAGTTAAAAAGTCATGACTGAAGCATGAAAATATATGGTGAGCACATCCTGCTAACTTTCTGGCTCCCCTCTGTGTGTATTTGTTTATAATGTGACAATGAGACTACAAGAAGCTTTTGCTATTGTTTTTTATTCTTCTTACAATAGGGGGAACATTTGCAGCAGTCGACTGATGACTGCTGTTGACTGAATGCAAGGCAACCACTGCATACACACACACCATGGAGCACTAATCTTTCTCAAATGACTGGGCCTTTCACTTGCTATTAGGAACTACATGATGTGAATCTGCCCAGACTAAAAGACCTTGTAATCAACACTGGTGCAAATGTGTTAAGTTCAGTGTCTCGTTGAGGGGGGTTCAATGGTCCTGACAGTGTAATTACGGGTTGCCGCCACAACGCAGCGGCCAGCGCACTCAACACTAATTCAATCCATCTTCATTTCCAAGAGCAACGCCCCTACCATTGATGGATAGTTATCATTAGAGAGTGACAAAGCACTGAAATAACTGAGGCGTGAGCAGTAAAGTGTGTAAGTGTGTGTATGCTTGGTGTGAAGTGTAGGAGCAGGAGGATGTGTCCCCTCAGACACACACTATTGCCTAAGACAGCAGGATTATATATTACTATAGGGATGAATAGGAAGACACGGGATGGGGGAAGAACTTTGGGTCAAGAAGCAGGGTTGCATCCTTCACACCCACATAAACACACACACACACATACATAAATACATAGAATACCCACATAGAGAATGTGTACGTGTTCACATACACACACACAAACAGTTTGGCTCGGTGTGACCCTGACACACAGAGAGGCTATGGCTCGACTCACCAGCCTTTTATAGCATGCTGCTCAGATTGCTGACAGACAGACACACACACACACACGCAGATACACACACTTGCAGGTCTGGGCACCGTCTACAGCCAAACACTAAACCACAGGCTGTGATTGAGGCCGACTGGTCTGCTCCTCTGTATTTTCAGTCTATATATTCAGTCCACCCTTGGCTGTATATCTTAATTATGTGCTCTGCCTCTTTTCATAAAAGAAGGGGTGACAGAGTCGGCTAGTAAGCCACTGGAGCAGCAGCAGGCTACTAAAATGAGGCCCTTCCAGTCTTTATTGGGCCTCCAGCTCAGCTACTGCATCATTACATGACTTTTAAGCTCTAGACAAAAACAACGTGGAAGCCTCGCACCCTGTGTCTTTCCTGGCATTACACACCTTGCACACAGCACACAATGTATCCTGTTTGTGGTATTCTTTTTTTTATATCAAGTTGTACGCCTTCATAACAAACTGGAACTCCAAAACTTTTCGGGAAGGCTAACGGGCTGTGAAAAGCTGTAATGAGTAAATATCTGAAAGGGTAGAAGGGGGAACAAATGGCCTGAAGAATTTTAGCCCAGTGCTGTGCTCAATGTGATTATCTCTCCTTTCTCCTTGCGGGTCGCAGCTTTAGGGGTCACCCCTGTCTCATAGTCTCTGTCACACACACACACACACACACACACACACACACACACACACACACACACACACACACACACACACACACACACACACACACACACACACACACACACACACACACACACACACACACACACACACACACACACACACACACACACACACACACACACACACACACACACACACACACACACACACACACGGGCTAGGCTTTGCCATTTCAATGACTCAATCACATTTGGAGCTCTCCATCGATTGTGCTCAGTGACCTAGCAAAGGCCCATGTGGCGAGCGTCTGCCCCACCTCTCTGAATTAGACCACGTTTGAATGGAAACCACTATCACGGTCGCCCTGTCCGATAGCCAGGAGGTGGTGCTACCGGGATGTGGAGTACTACTTCGTCTTTTCGCTTAAAGCGCTGAAAGGAAAGCAGGGATTTGTTTGGTAGGGGTTTTTTCATAATAGTGGGGATTTAAAAGGCTTTTCTGACACCTGGAGTTGTAGACACTTCCTCAAAGACACAGACGCACTCTGTTTTACTGTCGGTGTCGATTTAGCGGCAGAGAGCGCTGAGAGGTTCACAGTCAGGTGATGCTGCCTGCTTGAATGCATAAGATTCTCAGACTTGTGAGCTCTTGTTCAGTTGGCTCACTCTAAGGAATGAATGGGTTGCTACATCCCTCCAACCTCAGTGCCTATTCACCCCCGCAATTAAATGTGATGCTTACTCATGCACATTCCTAATGCGCCATTATACACTCACATATACCATACATTTGTACAACAGCTTTGTCGATTTGTACACATGCATGCAGGCATGAGCTCAGCGGCCAATGTGCTGCCGTAGACTGGCTGGCCTACTTGCAGACCCTGCAGTTTGTTTAGCAACACTCCTTTTGACGACGCCCGAAGGGTGCAATTAAGCCCAATTAGAGCCTGTCGGTTTTATTAAGAGGCACAGACTGGCCAGGCTCGGGGGCAGTGAGGGGTGGAGGAGGGAGGAAGAGAAGGAGAGGGAGGAGGAGGAGAGTCTCCAGCACCAGGCTACTGCTGCTCTTGAGGAACTAGGCAAGTACAGCTGAGAGGAAACTGGTGTAAATACACTGCATGCCAACTAAACAGAAATGAAAAGATTAGACTAAATGGCCTTATCAAGTCTTCATAACCAAGTCAGGTTCAGCATGTAACCTCAGGTGCTCTTAGTTTAAATACACAGAGATTACCTTTATGAAGCCACATAAAAAAAACATTTAAAAAGGTACGGTTTTGTGATCAGAGAACCTGAAAGGATCAATGGATGACAAAACTAACTCATCTATAAATACTCATTGGCTACAGTGAATGCAGACATGTGTGGATGCAGATGTCACAAAGCATTTTCGGAAGGGGGTTAGAGGGTGGTGGCTGTGTAGTTATGTGAGCCTGCCCTGATATATCAGTGTAGTTGTGAATAGAGCAATACAGCTGGCTTGGAACAAAAACTGCAGCATCTCTTTCATCAGCAAATCAAAAAAATAAGAAAAAAAAGAACGCAAATGAATGTATCATTTTCCCCTTCACAATTCCTTTTCCGTCGACCCCTCAACAGAGATGTTTACAGATAGCTATCATTCCCCCTCTTTTTCACATTTGTGCTTGGACATGTTTCAAAAGATCGGGCCTTTTCATCTCCCCTCTCGCTGTGAGGAAATTTGCTCCTTAATGGCTTTCAAAACAGGAAGCACAGACAATAAAAAAGGAGAAGTGAGAAGAACGCTTCTCTCCCCAGTCCCCCCTTCAGTCAACGCATCCTTTGCGGAGCTGAGTGCTGCAGCACACTGCTGCTGTGCCAAGGTGCCAACTGTGCCAGTCACACTGACCTCCATCTGCAGGCAACTTGATACCATCTCTCCAACCGCCGCATACACCCACTGAATGGGTTTGCTCAGTCACAGTGAAGTCTGAATGCCATTCAAGGCTCAGGCTTGGAATTGTGTTTCGAGTTTGTGTGCTATTGTATTCTTTGTTCACAGCTGCTGTGTAAAAAAATCCTTTATCACCAAACTGAATACTAAAAGGGTTGTATTGGAGGAATGCACACAGGAATACATTACTGCCAATGTGCAAATCATTCCACTATCAGGCAAATTAAAGTTGATTTTTCACAAGTCTTTATCAATGACCCTCAGAAAAGTAAGGTTCAACTGCTGCGGACTGGCACAAATTACTACTTAGGATGGTCTCTTGCCAAGTACTAGGCTTACTATTTTTATAGTATATGTAGGTGTCTGTTTACTCATGTTGTATTCATAATTCCGCCTCCTGCAGGGCATCCGTGTCCACTGAGTGCCCTTGAACATGCCATGAGTAGTCTTTCTGCGCCTCAACTAAAAAGAGACCTGAAAGACAGCTACACACGCTTCCGCACAGTTGGATAAAACAAACCTTAACCACACAACTCAACCTCACCAAAGAACTTGCTTTTTTTCAAAAGATGTTCAGAGGAATGTTTTTTTTCTATCTCCACGTCTTTGCTTTTCCTCTCCCTGGGTAAAACAAATGCATCATTTTTCAGTTAAAAAAAAAAAAAAAAAAGTATATATATATAGATATAGTTTTTTTACTGCCTCCTTTCCCTCCCATTGTGCCATATCCGTATATGGAAGTGTTCCCTCCCATTGATTTTCTCCCAGCCAGGGCCCTACCCAACACGAGCCGCTTCCTTGCTTGTGTCATCTCCTTGTGCCTTTCTCCTTTTAACTGTGTTTTACTCTTGTGGCATAATATACAACTGCCAAACTGGCAGTGGGGAGGGGGTGTTGCAATGGGAGCCAAAACTGATACACGCACTCAAAAGTTTCGACTATTGATTTCTTTTTGATGCAGATGGAGAAAAAGGAGAACTGTTCAAAGCTGCGGAGAGCCTTTTTGATCACCACTACAGTCGAGCCAGTTGGTAATGTTGTTGGTAGTAAGGCACAAGGATTGCGCATGTTTGTATGTGCATTACATTGCTTTGTTGCGCATTGTGTTTTTGCTCAACCTCTGATTCCACACGGTCAGTAGGCTTATTGAGTGTAAATGTAAATGCGACCAACGCACGCTCTCGTCAAGGCTTGCATCACCAATGCGCGCAGTCGCCTGGAGAAAGTGTCTGATGGAGCACTGATGGAGAATGTCAAAATGTTCAGATTAGGCCTACAGATCCATCATGGAAAAACAAAAAATGCAGGCTTATGAGAAAGCACAAAGACGGGCAGGACTACTCAAGGGAGTTGCCAGGTTTACAGAGCCAAGTAAGAGAAGCCTGAAATGTGCAGTGCAATGAATGAAAGGGGAGAGTGCAGAAAGAAAGTGATATATGTCGGTAATATTCCTGACATCCCTATACTCAACACAGGATACTGAAATCAAAGGCACCACAGAACCATGTGCAGGGATCCACAGATGCAGGGGAAAGCTAGCAGGTGTGTTTTCTATCCACTGCTGCTCCTCATCCACAGCTCCTGCTCCCTGCTCTGCTGGTCCTCTGTGATGTGTGCCTGTGTCCACTGGGGGCTACAATTAGCCCATCAAACTCATTCCAGCCGGGAATCCACGCTGCCTCTCCAATCCCCTTTTCTGGCTCTCCGACGCCTGGGCTCCTCCAAAGAGACAGGCAACTTGTAAGACTAGGGGAGGTAGCCTTTGATGTGCCAGGTTCTGCTGAGGCCTCCCTTTTTGCTCATATCAATGTTGAGGAGATACAATTAAAATGGCGGAAGAGCCAGGCTGACACGGCAGTACGCGATCGTGAAGCTTGTGTGCCATGAGCTCAGCTGTGCGCCCTGGATGCTTGGCCCTCACAGGTAGGGGGTGAACCTCAGTATTAGATCAGATATCAAGTTCCCCAGTGATTTGTGAAGCAATGAGCAGTCACACACCAGTTTAGAGATGTTCTTTATGCCTACGCTATAAATCTGTCTTCTCCTGTCTTCTGATTGGCTGGCACTGTTTCCATCTGTGTCTGTCAGTTTAGAGTGTTCTACCCTGCAGCACAAGTGCAGCGTTTCACAACCTTTTCTGGCCTGCTACCCTGCATTTACTTTAGTGCTGAAACCATATATTTATTGGTCTTTAGAGAATTCATCTATCATTTTCATTATCCTTTGATTGTTGAAGTAATTTATCAAGCAAAAAATAGAATTTGCTTATTTTCTGTTTTATATTAAATTTCATACCTCAAAGTTCTTGGACTGTTGGTTGGACAAAATAAGACATTTGAAGACAGTATCTGGAATATTCATCATTTTTTGACATGGAAATAATGACGAGTTGCAGCTGTAATTAACTTCTCAAATTGATCCTGATACTAGCAATTAAGTTAAGTTCAAATTAAGTGTAACATATTTCCATTTTTCCAACAACCCAAAAATATCTGTATGGACGTGAGTATACACGTCAAAACTATTTTTTTCCCCTAAACAATAAATCAAAATCTATACATTTTGATTCATCAGAGAGAAGGTAACTATGGGCTAATGCTTCATGTGGGCTACCGTGTTATGTTGTGTAAGACACAAGCTCCACTTCTGTCTCTGCTCCAGTGGGGCTCAGTGGCAGACAGCCAGGTAATTACACAGCATTGACTACCAGCCCGGAGAGAAAGGCCCACTAACACACACACACACATACACAAGAACACAAATTTGCATGCACAGGGTATACATATCACATAACCCCACCTGCACACACACATGATATCTTTCTCCCATTCTCTCTCCTCCTCCTCCTCATACTCACACACACACACACAGGCCCCTGACGCCGAGCCAAACACAAGGACTACATTATATCAAGGAGGATTACAATGACTCCGACCTGACCCGGCTCCGCAGCCGCCCTGCCTCTGGCGTAAGTGTGCCTGAATTTACTGTTTGAGGTAAAAGACCACAGTTTAAACAGGTGTGTACTTATGCAGATGTTCATTTTGAACATGTGGTTTGCATTAACTGCTGCTGCGGGGCCAATGTGAGCTTTCACAGGAGCAGAAGTCAAGCCCAAGATGTCATTTGGGGTTGGTGATCTATTCACTTTCAGTTCCCTGGATTAAGGAAGGGAATTTTGTTCCTCGAAATTCCAAAACATACATGTGTGAATTAACTATTTAGAGCTACCCTTGCGCAAAGTATGAGTAGACTGCTTTAATCTCATCTGTATTTTTGCTTTTTGTCTCAGTTTAAGAGCAGAAGTAGTGATAGACATATTACAGATGACTTAGCAACACTTTCTTGCACTTTATCTGCTCCGTTTCATTCATTTGCCCGAACTTGAAGGTGTACAATGATTTAGTATAACATCACATTTTCTTAAAGCCCTAGCAACAGCTTCAAACATCCACAACACAAGGACAACACAATGGTGCATAACAGAGAAATGACGAACTCTGCCACAGTCTAACATATTTTAAAGGTGCAGCGTGTAGGATTTAGAGGCATCTAATGGTGAAGTTGCAGACTGCAACCAACCGAGTACCCCTCCCCCTCCCCTTCCAAGCATGTGGGACAACCTACAGTGGCCATGAAAGTGATGAAAAATGTGAAAGCCTCTCTCTAGAGCCACTGTTTGGTTTGTCCGTTCTGGGTTACTGTAGAAACATGGGGATATAAAGATATAAAGGGCTCATTCTAAGGCAACGAACACTCTTATTTTAACGTGATTATGCACTGATTAAAACATACTTATGGATATTATATTCATTTTCAAGTCTGTTCCACTAGATGCCAATAAATTCTACACATTGCACCTTTAAATATCCTTAGAGTTGGTTGTTAACAGTTTGTTATTCTTCACTATTCCAAACAGGCTTGCTTTTAGTAAGAACACTGTAAAATAAAAATGTCAAGAGTGCAATGACAATTCATCATGGTAACAATTATTTTCATTACAGTGAGCACATTAATATTTCAAAACCCCAATATAAAGTTGTAAATTGAATGAATAAATGGCTGGAGTACAGCAACAACAAGGGTTAGCCATTTCAATCTGACGTTACACATGCACCAAAAAGTGACTTGGCATAAAGGCAACTAAATTGCACCAACAAAACAAAAGGGAAGTCATGCTTCAAGGAAGCAGGAGGTATTCTCTGTCCCTTGTTGGTTATTCCAGACTTTTTCTGAAGAAAGAATCTTGTTTAACAAAAACTGCCATGGATTCCAGTGAATGTCAGTGAGAATCAAGCGAGCTATTCATGCTGCCAGTTGATTTAGGCACGCCTCGCTACACACCAATCAGCCTGGCCCCTGCCTCGCCAGCCACTCACTTGTCTGCCATTCCAACACAAGATGGAGACAGTGCCAAAAGTTCCAATTAAAGTATCCATTTGTGATGTCTGTGCAGAAAAAAAGAACAACAGAAAGAAAAACAAGTACCAGGCTTTTTCGATAGCGTAGGAGAAAATACAACAAAAGCTGCCAAAATTCTGTGGACAAGCCACATTCTTAAGAGTTTTCTGTCTACACAAACTAAATAAGTGTTAAGTGTGTGTATGTAGGCAGAGTGTGTGCGCGTGAGAAAGAGAGACAGACAGCGTGTGCGTGCATGGGAGTGGGAGCGTCTTGTTGTGGAGGAACAGAGCATGTTGCAGATAAGAGGGCGACGCTGTTCAAAGAAAAAGGCAGGCCGGTAAAGTGTGCGCCGATTCGACATCATCGCCTTACTGTCCCTTAATGAGCCTGTAGAGGAAGTCTGGTGTCCATAGAATCCGCTCCTGTCTAGCTCCAATCACACTGCTGGGCTTTTTATTCAAATCTCACACACAACTGTCACACAGCCAGTCTGGCCGCGCTGTTTATCTTACTCCAGGAGGATGTTAACAAGACAAATGAATGAATAAATACACAAATAATGCGTTTAGGTAATGTTAATAATGTATGAAATGGAAGCTGCTTTCTGACAGTAGCGCTGCACTAAGGCTTCTTTCCAACTTTAGTGACAGGCTTGTTTATTCTTTTCCCAGCATGCAATTCTTTGCATCTTTCAATTCTTTCAATGGCGATGTCTGGCCAGTGCTGAGTGTCTATAGCACATATCTCGCTGATGAGAAAAAGTGGTCTGACACATTAGTTTAGACTTCTCTCCCATGAAAAAAACCAGCCCATATACCATCAGGATTGAGCCATCTCTCCCTTCATCCAAAAACTCTAGTATGATGATCCTCCTTAATCTCATGGAATCCGGGTCTCCTTTTCACCCCATCACACTCCCCTCCTGCTATTACATGACTGATTTTTTTAACAGACATTTTTATAGGCTACTCAATTAGAGCACATTTTTTGAAAGGCTGGATAAATAAATGCGAAAGCGTGTGCGCACCTGCACAGGTATGCAAGAGCAGTCAAGTCGCAACGTCACCTGCCTCAAAGAAGTGTCCCAAACTTCCAAGACTATTAGAAAAAACTAAACAAAAACAAAAACAGGAGGCAAAGAGAAAAAAAGAAAAAAACGCTCAAAGAAACTGACTGGGTAGGAAAATAAGTCTCACATCAAATTCTTTCCCGGGCCGAGACAAAAGCAGGGCCCGGCATTCAGACACAGACTTGGAAGATGGAGAAGGAAAAAAAATAACAACGCACACATCAAAACCAGAGCCAAACAAATCCAAAAGAAGCTCAGATAGGTCTTCACTGGAACTGCCAAGAGAAATAAAATCAAATAAATTGGGGGGTTAGTCTCGTTCAGGCTGGTCCAACAAACCTGAAAACACTGTTTAGAATATACGAGGAAGGTGACGGAGGACGATGCTAAATGACTCAGAAAGCAGATACCCAGTGTTTACCCCTGCAAACTCCAAAGAAAAGCCCCTCTCCTGTTATAAGGGGGTGGGAACAGAAAACTGAATTCAAAGCAGCTTAAGTGCTCTCTGGAATCACTCAGCATTCCAGCGACTTCAACACGCACACATCCACAGAGTTCAAATATGACTGTGACAGTGTATTCATCCATAACTGTAAATTGTTCTTTGGGGAATTTGGCGGGGCTTCACATCACCCCCCAATCTCTCCCCACACTCAAGCTCCCCCTCTTCTTCGCTTTCTCTTTCCAAAACACTGTCTCCATCACTCTCAATCACAAGCTGCATGTACACGTATATACACACACAACAGACAGTCGCCATAGAGATTGTGGGATCGCTCATCACTAAGTCATTACAAAACCAGAGAGGCCACATGGTGATCTGAGGTCTAATAATGAAGGACGCACCAATAACTTGTTTGGTGCGTCCTTCAAACTCCTTTTGTAGTTCATTTCAGAAAAATTATTATTTTACTTAAATCTTTCAGGTACATTTGTTGAAATCATAATAACGAGTGAATTCTAAAACACTGACATCTCTCAGTCTCAAAGCTTAACTGGTGCTACTGGATTCTTAGTGATAACAGAGAAAAACTAAGTGTTTGGACCACTTATCAAGACAATATGTATATTCTTAAAGGTATACTATGCAGGAATTGTCAGTTGTTCTTTGTAAACACACAGCATTCAAAGTTGGCCCATCCTACCCGGTCCAACGAGTGAGAGGGATCACATACTGACGAGAACGAAGCCGTAAATCAGAGTACTAAAACTTTATTTTCTGGTTGTTTCACAGCGGTTACTTTCTAAAGCACAAATAAACACACCCACTCTCTGCTCTGCGTGTGTGTGTCGGTCAAACAAACACACCGTCAGCAGAGGAGCAGAACACAGCAGAGGAGGGAGACGGAGAAGCAGAGGAAAAACTGAATCAAATAAAAACACAGCGATGTAATCTGTGATCTCACACCCTGCATGCTATCATTGGCTGGGGGGCTACACACCCACTGCCCAAAAGGTTGCAGCCAAATGAGAAGCTCCAGGTCTGAAAAATGAAGCCAAACCTAAGTGGCTTAAACTTGCATTCTTTCTAATGGCCAGCAGGGGGCAACTCCAGTGGCTCCAAAAAGAAGACCAATTGTATGGAAGTCTATGAGAAATGATCCAACTTCTTACTCTTTTACCTCAGTGAACACTTTCCTGGTGAGTTTATATCCTGTTTTAGCATTATCACAGTTCACCATAGACTGAAATACACTGTGCTGACCAAGCTAGCAGCCAGCGCTAGGGTCAGCTCCAGCTGCTTCTCTGGTCCAAATACGGTCACTTCTGGCTCCAAATATTAAAGATGACGACGGTTATATCAAAGATCATGACAGTTATAGTGACTACATCCATATTATTTATAGTCTACGGTTGCAGCCCAGAAGTGTCCTGAACACAGAAAAATAATAAGAAAATAATAAATTACAGGCAGAGGGTGGGGTCTCTGCAGAAAAATAAATTGCCACACACTTCTAGTGGGTCATAAGTGATGATTGAGAGGGATATCTCTTTTTTGTGACAGAGTGAACCCAGGTCACCAGTTTTCCTCAAACTGCCTGCCATAAACACGTATTCATGTCCAAGTCCCTGATATAAAAACAATGACTTAAACAAGACATCCAACGCTGTCCTCAGACTTTTACAGATCAGATAAACAGCTACCCTCAACTTCTCCTCTGCTGCTTCCCACAACTTTATTCTGGTTGTTGTTCTTCTTCTAGTAGTTAACTGACAGCTTCCTACAGATAGAGAAACCCTGACTTTTCTTTGTTGCAATTGGATGGCATTAATACACACAGAGAGAAAAAGAGTGTGCTCCTTTAAAAAGTTATTCCCAACTTCAGAAAGAAGCTTGTTCCATATTTTTCAACATCTTTTTTGACTTAACAAAAGGTTGATGATTTATTGATGCTCATGTACGTGAAGTATATGCATGCTGGTGTCTGTGTGCACACGTGTGTCAATGTCAACACTCAGGAGCCAAAAACTACTCTAAATTCTGCAGGCCACCCCTGGGATATTCACTAAATCACTTCACCCTGTTCTCAAAAGTTCACTTCCAAACTTCCTGGAAAAAGGAGCAGACATTTCTGTGGAATAACAAAGAGGGTTAGTGAGAGTAATAACATTGTGTTTAATCCCACACAATTCTGCCTCGTACCAGAGTGAGAACAGCAAGCCAAGGGGGACTTGCAGCAAAAACAAATCAATGCCGCTGCAGACGGGATGTGTGTTAGCAACGCATAGCAACAGAATCAAGTATCAGGAGTTTATCTTTCACAAAAAGTCTACAAATTACCCAAATGACGCGTCACCGTGTGGTTAAGTTGGGAAAAAACAAAACAACAAAAATCACCAACACAAACATTTTCCACTGAGTAGAAAAGTTATGTATTAACACTGAATTTCCCCTTGCCCTCTGCTCTCCTCCTGCACCCTTCTTCCCTTTCTACATAGGTCCCCTCCTCTTTTGTGGCTCAGCTCAAACCTCAGCCCCTTCCATACTGCTGCTGAGAAAAAAAAAAAAACAAGGTCACGGATCGCCTTACTCCAGCCTGCCTCCGTATGGTCACAACCCTCCTTCCCTCCTCTCCTCTCCCCTCCCCTCCACACCTTCCCCTACCAGCCCCTCTCACTCTAAACCTCATTCCATCACTGTGGCCAAATCCGCCTCATCCATCCTCCCTCCCCTCCCTTCTTTCTACACTCCCACCCTTCCCGTGCCCTCAGCCCAGTGCTAATTGGTAAATCTGTTGAACCATGCCAGCCCCAACAATGAGACACCTGGAGTTCTGTCAAAACAAGTTTCCCTGTGAAACAGCCTGCAGTGTTAATACAGTAGCGTAGGGAGCTGCTGGGCCTGTTGTCGTTCATGAGGCTGGCCGCAGAATGGAGCAGGGGGATCGGGCTATCAGGGGAAATTCATCAAGGATGAGCGTGCTGGACAGTTAGTCTGTTAGGAGTGGTTCATCATAAATTAGATTATTGATATCACTCCTGAACTTTGATCCTAATTCTGTGCGCAAATGAACTATGACCAAATAATGATTGCCACATCTTTCTGAAGACTACTCTGTTGTGTTTTTTATTTGTATCTTGTCGCTCAGTATCCGCCTTCACACGGGCCTGCAAGTTCCATCTCTGGGTTAAATGAGTTCACACTGTCGTATGCAAACACATGAAAGTTATAATTTGACCTGACCTACCCTTGACTACCTGTCATCTAAAACTCAAGTCACACCTTAGGCGCAAGGATACTACACATACGCTGGTGTAGACAAAGGTGTGTTTGTAAGACACAAACACACACATGCAGAAAGACAGACAGGCACACCCAACAGTGATCCTGCCAGACCTTGTCAAACAAGTTCTGGCAAAGGCGCTTGTATAATAGAGGGAGGGGAGGCAGGCAGCAAGTCGACATGCGGAGAGGAATGGTTTTTTTGTTGTTGTTCCTTGTTCCTTTTTTTCTCCCCCCCAAATCCTAGTAGGCTACACCGTCACATTAATAGCTGTTTGCACAATCAAGAATGATTTACCTCCTTTCTTTTTTCAGAAGGACTCATGTTATTTACTGCCAACAAAGATCCTGCATGGTGTGCAAAATCAACAATCAATTGATTAGTCAAACAATTCAAGTAGGCAATCCACAGAGCTGCAGTCGCCTCAGAGGAGATTAATAAATTCTCCTTTGGGCTTCGCAATGCAAACGTCCTCCCAGCTTCACAGAACCTAAGTGGAGCAGACCTAAACACGACTCACTGATGTCCTCAGCATGTCAGCTCTGCCGTAAGATCAAGACTAACTTTATTTACATTTAGACTCCACTTTCTTTGAATAACAGCTTCTATTTAAGATGTCATGTTCAGGTGAAGTCATCTATAAATCAAATCATCAACCGGTGGACGTGAGCAACGCTTTGTTTGGCTCGTTCCATCTTATTATTTTTAATTCAGAGCCAGTTACTGTTAATAAAGAGAATTTTCTTCCAAACAGCTGCTTCAGGAAATACAAGCAACAGAAAAAAAGGAAAGAAAAAAAAAATCCCTCCTCCTTGGATTGTAGACTGATTCAAACCAAATATATCCACATTTTTTGTGACAATGACTCCCCCAAGCTAAAAAAGGTCAGGCGCAAGACAAATAAAGAAGGCAAACAGTATCTCTGACACACAGAAATGAGTTAAAAGCCAAACAAAGCTGAACAAGAAACATAACACGACTGTCTCATGAAGCTGGACGCTCTCTAATGGTTTGTTTTCTCTTTTTTTAAATAAGCACGTCAGTCAAATGTGTGAGGAATGTACCATCTGAAATACCCCCATCTCCACAAATCCCATCACCTGTATTTTGAACATGAGAAAAGCACATCAGCATCAAAGCAGCAGCACTGAATTAGCACAAAACACAACAAAGCATGATCATCATCATCATCATCATCACCAGGATTTAGGGTTTTCATTCATTATTTTCGGGTTTAAAATCATCATTTTGTTAAATCAGTTTGTTAATTTGTGTGTTGAATCAGCCAAAAAAAAACCCAACAAGATATTTTTGGAATTCAAAGGTCTCTCACCAAATGAAATTGGTGAAGGCTCAGATCTGACTGTCCGGGGAATTCCCAGCAGAAGGGCCCCTGAAAGGCAAAGATGGATGTTCCCAAGTCACACAATTATATCAGCACTCCATCTCACTCCTACACACACACACACACACACACACACACACACACACACACACACACACACACACACACACACACACACACACACACACACACACACACACACACACACACACACACACACACACACACACACACACACACACACACACACACACACACACACACACACACACACACACACACACACACACATCTGCACACAATTCCAGCAGGCCAGGGTTTATGCAAAAGGAAATGTGTTCTCCCTGGATATAATGCATCCCCTGGCTTTTTAGTTATTTAAACTACTACCCTCATCTCTGCTGGCTCAGCTTTCTCCTGGGTGCATGTTCGACCCCATTATTACTCATTTTTACACAGAGAGAATAGTAGAACAGCGGCTCTGCACTGGTTACAGGGCCGTTGGTACTGGCTGGCTGGTTGTTAAAACAATGTCACATTTGCTAGAACATTTTATCTCCTCAGCAGCCACACCTTCACAGATGTTCAGGAGCAGTCAGCTGATCTGAGGATTCACTGTCACCACCAAACTTTGCTGCTGACTTCTAAAGGTTCAAATAAAGTAAATCAATGTAAGAAAATGTGCTGATAGTGGCTTCCCAGACCAGTAACTTCTCCAAAATGTTATTACTTCACTCAAAACTGACTTAACTGACTTACAAATACAAGTTTTTTAAAGGCTGTCTGGAAGATATGTATCAACTGCCCCTAAGAGCAATAATCAGATATATCATCATACCTCTCTTTGTCAGATATCAGTAGATAATAGAGGACAGGAAAGGAAGAAAAAAGGAAGGAAATAGGTAAAGGGAGATATTGATTTCCTAAGGAAGAAAGGACACACTAGTAGAAGTCTCAGAGCATGCAGAGAAAAGCAACATGGCCTTTAGTTTACTGAAGGGCTCCAGTGCCTAAAAGCTACTGTGCAGGTCGCTTTCTCTGCACTGAGATCACTGGGCTCTATTTGTACTTGTGCTTAACCCCGGGGCCAGATAGATAACTTTTCATAACAGCCGTACAGTGAACACTGTGGTTATAGGTGAAACACACACACACACACACACTTGCGCACACACACTCGCAAATACAAATATGTGTTACCCTTTTTATAAATGTGCGTGTCCGACATAAGAGTCACACTTTCCCTGGGGTAGCGTAAGTTCACAGGGGTTATATAACAGTCAAATACCACAGCAAGGGAAAAAAAGAGAGGACAATGGCCCCGAAGCTATTCACACACACAGAGGCAATACAGAAAGCTGTTATTCACATTTCCTACAATCAGAACGTTCTGACTTTTTAAATACTTATTAGTTTTCACTTGTCATGGGTGTTGTTTGTTTAAACCCGGAGGGTCATTTTTTGGGGGGGCATCTTCACTTTAAAATGTTTAGGTATTCTGTCAAGTCCATAAAGGGACAAGAAGTCTCTTCGGTCATTGTTGTGGTGTTGTTGCTGACTAAGCCAACACTGAGTGGATTGTCTGTGGGAACAAGCAGCCGTCCAGACTGCTGGACAGATACAATGACTGAGGTGCTCTCATTTTCATTGTCACAGTTCCCGGGCCTGACGCCACGTCTCGACAGCCTCAGATTTTGGCCCGAGCTGATGATGTAAGCGTGACCCCTTGAACAAGCGTCTTGTCTGGAGAAGACAGTGAGAGACAGCGGACAGGCACAATGGACTTTTAAGTCTGGATCATGTGGGGAAGGCGTGGGCAATACGGATAAATATAAGATATGTGTAATATTGTACAGCTGTGTCAAATATATGATATACTACATTTTCTGGGAACTCAACTGAGAAAATATTTCTAATCAAAATAAGAGAGAAAGAGATAAGAGTCTAATTTTGGCTTATTCTGTGAATTAAATACCTTTTTTATTTTTTATATATATATATTTGTATATAACAGCCCCAGGATCTAAAAGCAAAACAATAAATAAATGTGTGAGAAATGAGCTTTCTCTCACAGCAAAAGCTAAGGTTGATAGAGGGATGCATTCACAGAAAGAAGACAAATGAAGGGGGGGGGGGGGGGGGGGGGGGGGGGGGTTTGGAAAAAGGCTGAAAAAAGGAGGGAAAGAGCAGCTTAAGGTCAGCATAAGTCAGGATAGAGAAAGCCTTCTAGGTAAAGTCCTCAGGACAGTGTGTGGGTGGTGCCTGCTGACCATGGGGTCGTTAATTAACAGCGGAGGAGGCAAGGCCTCCCAGAGTCCTGAGCGATTGTCTGGCCAGCCCAGGTGCATGGCCCATTCAGACCACAGTAAGCTCCCTTTATCCCTATTTCTGCAGAACGGACAGAGAAGCGGTCAAGGAGGGTGAATGTGATCCCGGCTCTGTCTTTTCTAACACTGACTTAGAGTAGCAGTCACATGGCCATCCAGTCCTTTGGCCCATTGTAGGGATCCACAGAGTCATTGTGGCGTGTCTTTTCTTAACGCTCAGCTAAGATGCAGCACGGTTGAGTTTTTTTATGATATCAAAAACATGTCAGCTCTTTTCACAAAGCCTCATTTCCAGTACGCATTCTCTGGAGTAACAAGTTGGACTGAATGGGAATAAAATAAGCATGTTCACTGGTTGTAAAGGCTCAGGTGGGAGGTCTTGCCAGCCATAAAAATGGCCAGATTCCATCACTTCCTCCACACTAATTATCATACACTTGGAGCAAGTGCCCTCCCTCTCTTCATGCCTGGGCCCATGCTTCACTACCTCTGACTGACACACACACACACACACACACACACACATACACACACACACACTATGAAACACAGCGAGGCGCAGTTGGGAAATGGTTAACACTCCAGCCGTCCCCTGCTGCCATTGAAAGCCCACAAAACAATGGAGACATTGTTCAACCAGGGCTAGGCTCTAGACGCTAAGGCTGTGTATGCATGTGTGAGTGTGTGTATATATACGTGAGTGTGTGTGTGTGTGTGTGCACGGGAATGTCAGGAAAGGAGTTTGTGTGTGTATGCTCTTGACATGTGCACGTTTCTGCCCCAATTCCCAGAATGGCAAATTAAGAAACATGATTCAATCAGACTGGCTTGCATCACAGTGATAAAAAAAATGCTTCTACACTTCATTCAAGAGGAGCCTTTTTTTTTTTTTATCTAAAAAGGGGGGGAAAAGTTTGAGCACGTGACTGGGAGACGTTATGCCAAATAATGTCATGACATTTCTAACATGAACCTGGATTCCAGCGTAGTCCTGTACCGCAAGATTGCTCTCAACACACACAAACTTCGAGTGGATTTAAAAAACAATCTGGTATGGTATATTATGTTGTGTTACTGGGTTAATGCAATAATCACTGTAAAAGTAGTAAATAAAACTAAAAACTAAAAACATAACATCTTAAATTCATCCACCACCAGATTTTAGCTACTTCCTGCTACTCTTCAAGTCCTAAATGTAAAAATTAAAACATCACAATAAAAAAACAGAGTTGGCTAAACAAGGACCTGTTCATGATCTCTCCCTCAGGAGCTGTGTGAGGCATAAAAATGCTTCTTGGAGTCTCTCCCTCACAAAAAAAAAAAACACATCAATAGGTGGATAAATATTGAATAACTCTAAGCCAATGGCATAAAAGTTCAGCGGCGGCAGGTTTTGAGGATGCCTGCGGGGCGGTCAAGCACTTCAAAAAGGTCCTGCGTGGCTCCCTTTGAGGGCACGGTAAACCGGGGCATACAGCGTGCCCTCAGAAAGACCAGCCTGCGTGAGGTCACTTCCTCTTTTCTCAGCTGATCCTCCAGCATTCCCCCCTTTCGACCGAGCCTTCGAGCCAGAAACGAGGCCGTCTGTCTGCATCTCCGTCCCTGTCCATCTTCCCTCTGCCACTCTCCTCCGCCATGACTTTCTAACAGGCTTTATCTACAGCCATCTATATCTTTCCCGCAATCTCTCACTGTCTTTCTATTGTTGTCTCAACTGGCTCAGGGTCACTTAGACTTTAGATCGCTCTTATCTAGCGGACCAATCGACTGCTTCTTATCACTGCCGGTGCAGCCTTGCTAGCACTCCAGGCATGGAGAGGTCAAGGTGCCTGAGTATTTCTCCGCATTTGTAAACAAAAAGAAACTACTGTTTACAGCCCAATTTATTGATAAGGGGATCACGTACTGGACCATGCAGGCCATTGTGAAGAAAAAAAAAGAGAGAGGGAGAAGTTTGACTGATTGAGTGACACCAGTGGGAGTCCGTGTGGGGTTATCATTGGCATTCACGATGCTGTCCACAGTAATCTGTCTTTTCTATATGTACGACAGCCAGTATGATGCAAACCAGGGAAACATTCAATCACACTTCCTTCCCAGTCAGAGGTGGATGCTGGAGCAGGATGGAAGGAGCGCCAACAATACAAGCTGCATTTCACATTCAATTTCATCACTTGCGCTAACAGCAAGTTGTGTGCCTATGCCGCGATGCTGCAATGCCTCTGATCTTACCAGCCTGTGTACTCTATCAAACAGATCACAGTGGGGCTGGGCAATATGACCACAAATATTACAATATATTCTCTCATATTGATCAGCGTCAGTACTAATAACGATACGTGTTTAATAGGGCTCTCAGGGCTCCATTCTGCTTTTCTTTCTTTCTTTTTTGCTAAAGCCAGAAGAAAGAAAGAAAGAAAGAAAGAAAGAAAGGGTTCATTTATGTTGCACATGCTGAGTTATTGATCGACAAATCCAACTGTTTTCTTGAACCATCAAAAACACCTTTTGGATTTGGAAGATACTCTTAACTTCATTAGTTTATTAGTTGTGGCTAAAACTTGCCTTATTATCTGGAGTTAGAAAACTCAGGTCACGGTAAGGCCGATCTGTGCCCAAAACTGAACAGAAGTCCAATAATGGATCAAATACTATTGACAAACAAACTGAAGAACAGCTGTAAAAATGGCGTTTTAAAAACAAACCAACAAAAAAAAAAAATCAGCATTGTAGTGTGCATTCTGTTTATTGACATTTTTATTCTTGAACTTGCTGTTTCCACAGAGGTATTAGCAATTTGCAAGCTTCATCTGGCATACCACAAACCTGTATGCTCGAGGGGATGTTAATTTTCATGTGGTGGGAAAACTTTGTAGTGACTAACATATGCTGCTCAGTATTCTTTTTAACTCAAGATAACCAAAAATCCGCCATATGACTGAGGTTTTGTTTTGTTGACTGAAGTTTGTTTTCACTTAACAGCCAATTTTTGTGCTTTGTGATGAGTTGTGGGTGTTGCCTGTTTGTTCTGAGCCTCGACTGTTTGTAGGACAACTTTCTGTGTACATTGAGAAGAACAGATGCTTAAATACGTTTTCCCAAAAACATGAGCGATGTAATTAAACAAATAATTACATCTATCTTGTGATGTTTCTTATTTATTCTAAAAAGTTGGAACTGCAAAGAATACATTTTGTTGTTCTCAAACTTCATTTAAAAGTGAATCGTAAAGCGGGCGTTGAGGTGGATGTGAGGTGGTAAGTATTTACAGCCATATGACTCATAGCAGGATAAAACCGCAAGTATTTACCTGCAGCTTTTGCTGCCTACGACCAGTTTAATGACTTCATAGGAGTTGGGACTCTTTTCTTCAGCGTCTCCTAAAATAACATAGCAAGAAGAGGCCCCTGAACTCTTTGGTATAAAAATAACACAAGCATCGCAGGGGAAGATAAGAAGGGCCTGAGCAGGGTTTGTTTTGTTCAGAATAACACTGTCATCGCAAGTTCTTTGTCTTAAAGACAACTTTTGACAACGTTTCTGTTTCAAATAAACAGCCTTGTCGACTCCTGCTATTTTAAGATGTGCTTAACTTAAATGGGCAAAACACCAAAGAGGCCTTGGTTTGCCAACTTTTGAGTAATTGTTAGAAACGGTATTTATTTCAGACTGTAAAAGTAACTGAACTGATCAAATGTCAAATGTGATTCAGTGAGACAGTCTTCTTGATAGTGTAATTATGTGGTTTTGTGTGAGTTCTAGAGGTAATGACTACAAACTGTGTTGTTGCACAGAAACAAAAAGGGTCAACCGTGTAGTATTAGCTCCAGCACTGGGCTGTTACCACAGGAGATACTGTATTCATGAGCCTACAAACTTGGAGGGCTTCTCCATCTAAAAATCGTTACGCGCTTTTCAAATTGTTCATTTTCATAACAATATGCACGACTCCGAAACAAAAGAAACAACTGTGCTCATAATGGCCCGGGGCATTCATGGTCACCTCACTAATTCTGCTCATTCCCCACTCTCATTGATTTTCCTGGCTCGCTAACCCGGTGACCACATACGTACACCTCCCTATGTTTAACCTTTCTGCTGACCTCCTGAAAACTTTATGCCTTTGGGTAACGACTAAGTTCACGTACAACTGTTCGTTCTACAGCTGCTAGCCTCTTCGATATTGACATGCCTGGGGTGGATGCTCTGTTATGTGTATGTACAGCAAATGCCCTTACGGCTGTCCAGCCAACTCTCCTGCCAGAGTACTCCTCCAACTCCATGGATAGGGTAATCAATGTAGAAGGAACGCCCACACTTCCCTCAAAGACATTATGTTAGCAGCCCAGCATTAGCTCACTTTCCTGAAAAACTTGTCAACATTAGACCTTTTTTCCATATCCATCTGGCTCAGTAAAAGGCTAGACTGGGAGTTATCATTTTCTGAGGGATTACAAGTGGTGTGCCTGTCCAAAATAACAATTGCTGTACCTGCCACAGTTGTAGCCCCGACTGACCACTCTCCAACTAGTCCAAATCTACATGTATATAAAAACTGCAAGTTTACATAACACTGAGTGGGTGTATTAGTGAGTCTGTTTTAAGGGTAAATGCAGACAAATATGCATTTTCCAGTCCAAACAGCCATTTATGGAAAATCAAGGGGGACTATAACCCTGAGGATGTTTTCAGGATGGATGAGAGAAGAAAAGCAGGATTTTTGTTTGTCTTTCTGTCATGAAGAGGTGAAGAAGAGCTGGGAAACAGAGGAAAAGTACCGAGCGTAGTGTTACTTACAACGATGTGTGCCGGTGACGGGGACCTGGCATCTTTAAGTGCTTGTCTACTCTGAAGACCTCCTGGTTGAACATCTAGCAGGGGCCATTTCATCTGTAGGTACTGAATGGTAGGAAAGGAAACAGAATGGAAAGAAAGAAAACAAAACATGTTAACAATGCAGAAATCAAAAACCAAAAGAACAACTTAAAATAAGACAAAAAAAGGTAGACGACATTTCTGGATGGGTGTATGGGTGTGGAAACAGAAAAACATGGAGCGGCAAATGAAAATCTTGAGGCGGATGGTAGATGAAATGAAGATGGCCTCAAGTGTGCAATATGAGAATTCAGCAGGAGTGCACATAGAAGTTGAGTAAACTAAATCACACAATTATTTCAGAGATATACAAAACAATACTGCTCTTGTTCAGAGCGAGCAGGAACTTCTAAAACAAACTCTTTGGTTTCAGTTTGAGACGAGACATTGAACTGACTCATGGCTTTGGAGTAGGGGGGGGGCAGAGGTTAAGAGTAGTACTGTACACAACTTGTGGCTTTAAGATGACCTTAATGTCATAAATGTGACTGTTGTCGAGACTTTTATTGGAACCCATAAAGAAGTTAAAGCGTGGCGTCTCACCACGCTCCTCTGAGGCTAAACCTCCTGACTGCTCCCATAAATGATTGACTTGGCCTCTATCAGAAGTCACTCTCTTTCTGTTTCCCACACACACAGAAAAACAGATAAGCAGAAACAAGGGGTCATGAGAAACATCTGTCTGTGTTATAAAATGGGTGGAGGCTTTATAATTTGATGACACGTGTTGTGTTGAGTGTTCTACCTAAAACGGTCCATCTTGTACCTTTTTCCTGGAATGGCCTTCCCTCATTATCTCCATGTTTCAATCATAATAAAACGTGGCAAATATCCGCAACTGCTGTCATTAAAGCTATTTTGCACGTATCATATGATATCACCTGCCATGCAAATCATCTCAGTCGCTACACTGAGTCCATACAGCAAACTCTGTAGATTTGTCAGCCACAGACTGCCTGGTCTTGACCGTGCTGCAGTATGTGGTCCAAACTGTGCTTATCAATGTCACAGCCACCTAGTATGAGGAAAAGAGGTCACGGTAGCCGTTTCAGTTCCAAGGCATTTGTAATGGGTGCTTCTCTGACCGCACCGAAAGAGGGAAACTTCTGTTGAACTGTATATATGGACTGACAACTGTAAACAATGTAACACCAATGACCTTTGCAAATCTGCTCTATCAATTACATTAAAGATGAGATGAGATTAGCTCGCAATTACATTTGAAGAGGCCAGTTTGAGTTCAGTTAAAAAAAGATATGCTAAACACTTGAAAAATCCACAACCTTTTTTCCCGAAGACAAATGTGAAAAAGCAGAATCAGGGATAATTATTAGTGTGGGCCAATTAAAACAAAAGGGAGCAGCATTGCTTTATTTGGTGACCTAAAGGCAGACTCGTGAATAGGGATATAGTTTAAACTCCCCATTATTTAGAGGCCTCAATTTTTGTAGTTTGATCCTATCTGCCTCCTATCAAATTATATTCCCCGAGTGATTGAGATC